>NC_037672.1:53159971-53374385 GCF_003255815.1 Theropithecus gelada
CAGGCACACCAGGAGATCATATCCCACACCTGGCCGGGAGGGTCCCACGCCCACGGAGCCTCCCTCATTGCTATCACAGCAGTCTGTGATCTACCCGCAAGGCAGCAGCGAGGCTGGGGGAGGGGCGCCCGCCATTGCTGAGGCTTAAGTAGGTAAACAAAGCTGCTGGGAAGCTCGAACTGGGTGGAGCTCACAGCAGCTCAAGGAAACCTGCCTGTCTCTGTAGACTCCACCTCTGGGGACAGGGTACAGCTACACAACAACAACAACAACAACAACAACAAAGCAGCAGAAAGCTCTGCAGACGCAAACGACTCTGTCTGACAGCTTTGAAGAGAGCAGTGGATCTCCCAACACGGAGGTTGAGATCTGAGAAGGGACAGACTGCCTGCTCAAGTGGGTCCCTGACCCCTGAGTAGCCTAACTGGGAGACATCCCCCACTAGGGGCAGTCTGACACCCCACACCTCACAGGGTGGAGTACACCCCTGAGAGGAAGCTTCCAAAGCAAGAATCAGACAGGTACACTCGCTGTTCAGAAATATTCTATCTTCTGCAGCCTCTGCTGCTGATACCCAGGCAAACAGGGTCTGGAGTGGACCTCAAGCAATCTCCAACAGACCTACAGCTGAGGGTCCTGACTGTTAGAAGGAAAACTATCAAACAGGAAGGACACCTACACCAAAACCCCATCAGTACATCACCATCATCAAAGACCAGAGGCAGATAAAACCACAAAGATGGGGAAAAAGCAGGGCAGAAAAGCTGGAAATTCAAAAAATAAGAGCGCATCTCCCCTGGCAAAGGAGCGCAGCTCATCGCCAGCAACGGATCAAAGCTGGACGGAGAATGACTTTGACGAGATGAGAGAAGAAGGCTTCAGTCCATCAAATTTCTCAGAGCTAAAGGAGGAATTACGTACCCAGCGCAAAGAAACTAAAAATCTTGAAAAAAAAGTGGAAGAATTGACGGCTAGAGTAATTAATGCAGAGAAGGTCATAAACGAAATGAAAGAGATGAAAACCATGACACGAGAAATACGTGACAAATGCACAAGCTTCAGTAACCGACTCGATCAACTGGAAGAAAGAGTATCAGCGATTGAGGATCAAATGAATGAAATGAAGCGAGAAGAGAAACCAAAAGAAAAAAGAAGAAAAAGAAATGAACAAAGCCTGCAAGAAGTATGGGATTATGTAAAAAGACCAAATCTACGTCTGATTGGGGTGCCTGAAAGTGAGGGGGAAAATGGAACCAAGTTGGAAAACACTCTTCAGGATATCATCCAGGAGAACTTCCCCAACCTAGTAGGGCAGGCCAACATTCAAATCCAGGAAATACAGAGAACGCCACAAAGATACTCCTCGAGAAGAGCAACCCCAAGACACATAATTGCCAGATTCACCAAAGTTGAAATGAAGGAAAAAATCTTAAGGGCAGCCAGAGAGAAAGGTCGGGTTACCCACAAAGGGAAGCCCATCAGACTCACAGCAGATCTCTCGGCAGAAACTCTACAAGCCAGAAGAGAGTGGGGGCCAATATTCAACATTCTTAAAGAAAAGAATTTTAAACCCAGAATTTCATATCCAGCCAAACTAAGTTTCATAAGTGAAGGAGAAATAAAATCCTTTACAGATAAGCAAATGCTTAGAGATTTTGTCACCACTAGGCCTGCCTTACAAGAGACCCTGAAGGAAGCACTCAACATGGAAAGGAACAACCGGTACCAGCCATTGCAAAAACATGCCAAAATGTAAAGACCATCGAGGCTAGGAAGAAACTGCATCAACTAACGAGCAAAATAACCAGTTAATATCATAATGGCAGGATCAAGTTCACACATAACAATCTTAACCTTAAATGTAAATGGACTAAATGCTCCAATGAAAAGACACAGACTGGCAAACTGGATAAAGAGTCAAGACCCATCAGTCTGCTGTATTCAGGAGACCCATCTCACACGCAGAGACATACATAGGCTCAAAATAAAGGGATGGAGGAAGATTTACCAAGCAAATGGAGAACAAAAAAAAGCGGGGGTTGCAATCCTAGTCTCTGATAAAACAGACTTTAAACCATCAAAGATCAAAAGAGACAAAGAAGGCCATTACATAATGGTAAAGGGATCAATTCAACAGGAAGAGCTAACTATCCTAAATATATATGCACCCAATACAGGAGCACCCAGATTCATAAAGGAAGTCCTTAGAGACTTACAAAGAGACTTAGACTCCCATACAATAATAATGGGAGACTTCAACACTCCACTGTCAACCTTAGACAGATCAACAAGACAGAAAGTTAACAAGGATATCCAGGAATTGAACTTATCTCTGCAGCAAGCAGACCTAATAGACATCTATAGAACTCTCCACCCCAAATCAACAGAATATACATTCTTCTCAGCACCACATCGTACTTACTCCAAAATTGACCATATAATTGGAAGTAAAGCACTCCTCAGCAAATGTACAAGAACAGAAATTATAACAAACTGTCTCTCAGACCACAGTGCAATCAAACTAGAACTCAGAACTAAGAAACTCAATCAAAACCGCTCAACTACATGGAAACTGAACAACCTGCTCCTGAATGACTACTGGGTACATAACGAAATGAAGGCAGAAATAAAGATGTTCTTTGAAACCAATGAGAACAAAGATACAACATACCAGAATCTCTGGGACACATTTAAAGCAGTGTGTAGAGGGAAATTTATAGCACTAAATGCGCACAAGAGAAAGCAGGAAAGATCAAAAATTGACACTCTAGCATCGCAATTAAAAGAACTAGAGAAGCAAGAGCAAACACATTCCAAACCTAGCAGAAGGCAAGAAATAACTAAGATCAGAGCAGAACTGAAGGAGATAGAGACACAAAAAACCCTCCAAAAAATCAATGAATCCAGGAGTTGGTTTTTTGAAAAGATCAACAAAATTGACAGACCACTAGCAAGACTAATAAAGAAGAAAAGAGAGAAGAATCAAATCGACGCAATTAAAAATGATAAAGGGGATATCACCACCGACCCCACAGAAATACAAACTACCATCAGAGAATACTATAAACACCTCTACGCAAATAAACTGGAAAATCTAGAAGAAATGGATAATTTCCTGGACACTTACACTCTTCCAAGACTAAACCAGGAAGAAGTTGAATCCCTGAATAGACCAATAGTAGGCTCTGAAATTGAGGCAATAGTTAATAGCCTACCAACCAAAAAAAGTCCAGGACCAGATGGATTCACAGCTGAATTCTACCAGAGGTATAAGGAGGAGTTGGTACCATTCCTTCTGAAACTATTCCAATCAATAGAAAAAGAGGGAATCCTCCCTAACTCATTTTATGAGGCCAAAATCATCCTGATACCAAAGCCTGGCAGAGACACAACAAAAAAAGAGAATTTTAGACCAATATCCCTGATGAACATCGATGCAAAAATCCTCAATAAAATACTGGCAAACCGGATTCAACAACACATCAAAAAGCTTATCCACCATGATCAAGTGGGCTTCATCCCTGGGATGCAAGGCTGGTTCAACATTCGCAAATCAATAAACATAATCCAGCATATAAACAGAACCAAAGACAAGAACCACATGATTATCTCAATAGATGCAGAAAAGGCTTTTGACAAAATTCAACAGCCCTTCATGCTAAAAACGCTCAATAAATTCGGTATTGATGGAACGTACCTCAAAATAATAAGAGCTATTTATGACAAACCCACAGCCAATATCATACGGAATGGGCAAAAACTGGAAAAATTCCCTTTGAAAACTGGCACAAGACAGGGATGCCCTCTCTCACCACTCCTATTCAACATAGTGTTGGAAGTTCTGGCTAGGGCAATTAGGCAAGAGAAAGAAATCAGGGGTATTCAGTTAGGAAAAGAAGAAGTCAAATTGTCCCTGTTTGCAGATGACATGATTGTATATTTAGAAAACCCCATTGTCTCAGCCCAAAATCTCCTTAAGCTGATAAGCAACTTCAGCAAAGTCTCAGGATACAAAATTAATGTGCAAAAATCACAAGCATTCTTATACACCAATAACAGACAAACACAGAGCCAAATCATGAATGAACTTCCATTCACAATTGCTTCAAAGAGAATCAAATACCTAGGAATCCAACTTACAAGGGATGTAAAGGACCTCTTCAAGGAGAACTACAAACCACTGCTCAGTGAAATCAAAGAGGACACAAACAAATGGAAGAACATACCATGCTCATGGATAGGAAGAATCAATATCGTGAAAATGGCCATACTGCCCAAGGTAATTTATAGATTCAATGCCATCCCCATCAAGCTACCAATGAGTTTCTTCACAGAATTGGAAAAAACTGCTTTAAAGTTCATATGGAACCAAAAAAGAGCCCGCATCTCCAAGACAATCCTAAGTCAAAAGAACAAAGCTGGAGGCATCACGCTACCTGACTTCAAACTATACTACAAGGCTACAGTAACCAAAACAGCATGGTACTGGTACCAAAACAGAGATATAGACCAATGGAACAGAACAGAGTCCTCAGAAATAATACCACACATCTACAGCCATCTGATCTTTGACAAACCTGAGAAAAACAAGAAATGGGGAAAGGATTCCCTATTTAATAAATGGTGCTGGGAAAATTGGCTAGCCATAAGTAGAAAGCTGAAACTGGATCCTTTCCTTACTCCTTATACGAAAATTAATTCAAGATGGATTAGAGACTTAACTGTTAGACCTAATACCATAAAAATCCTAGAGGAAAACCTAGGTAGTACCATTCAGGACATAGGCATGGGCAAAGACTTCATGTCTAAAACACCAAAAGCAACGGCAGCAAAAGCTAAAATTGACAAATGGGATCTAATTAAACTAAAGAGCTTCTGCACAGCAAAAGAAACTACCATCAGAGTGAACAGGCAACCTACAGAATGGGAGAAAATTTTTGCAATCTACTCATCTGACAAAGGGCTAATATCCAGAACCTACAAAGAACTCTAACAAATTTACAAGCAAAAAACAACCCCATCAAAAAGTGGGCAAAGGATATGAACAGACATTTCTCAAAAGAAGACATTCATACAGCCAACAGACACATGAAAAAATGCTCATCATCACTGGCCATCAGAGAAATGCAAATCAAAACCACAATGAGATACCATCTCACACCAGTTAGAATGGCGATCATGAAAAAGTCAGGAAACAACAGGTGCTGGAGAGGATGTGGAGAAATAGGAACACTTTTACACTGTTGGTGGGATTGTAAACTAGTTCAACCATTATGGAAAACAGTATGGCGATTCCTCAAGGATCTAGAACTAGATGTACCATATGACCCAGCCATCCCATTACTGGGGATATACCCAAAGGATTATAAATTATGCCGCTATAAAGACACATGCACACGTATGTTTATTGCAGCACTATTCACAATAGCAAAGACTTGGAATCAACCCAAATGTCCATCAGTGACAGATTGGATTAAGAAAATGTGGCACATATACACCATGGAATACTATGCAGCCATAAAAAAGGATGAGTTTGCGTCCTTTGTAGGGACATGGATGCAGCTGGAAACCATCATTCTTAGCAAACTATCACAAGAACAGAAAACCAAACACCGCATGTTCTCACTCATAGGTGGGAACTGAACAATGAGATCACTTGGACTCAGGAAGGGGAACATCACACACCGGGGCCTATCATGGGGAGGGGGGAGGGGGGAGGGATTGCATTGGGAGTTATACCTGATGTAAATGACGAGTTGATGGGTGCAGTAGACCAACATGGCACAAGTATACATATGTAACAAACCTGCACGTTATGCACATGTACCCTACAACTTAAAGTATAATAATAATAAATAAATAAATAAATAAATAAAATTAAAAAAAAAAAAAAAAAAAAAAAAAGTACCAATGTTATATAAAGGAAACTGCTTTTAGCCCCAAGAGATTCTTATCAAGGGTTTTGATTGCAACATTCTTACTTGAATCAAAACTAGCCTCTATATTAGGTTTCTAGAGCCAAGATAATTTCATCAACTGAAGCCATTTTTGTTGGGTGTCTAGGTGGCTTCTGCATCATTTCACTCAACTCTGATACTAAAGCTCACTTTCCCCAAAGCTGAGGCTTCTTGGATAGTCTGGAAGGTTTATATGGCAAAAAAAAAAAAAAGGTTACTGAATGCTCTATGAGATCATACTAGCCTCGAGTTGTTTTTTAAAAACATCAAGGATGGGCTGCGTGCAGTGGCTCATGCCTGTAATCCCAGCACTTTGGGAGCCTGAGGCGGGCAGATCAGCCCAGGTCAGGAGTCCGAAACCAGGCTGGCCAACATGGCGAAACCCTGTCTCTACTAAAAACACAAAAATTAGCAGGGCATGGTGGTACACGCCTGTAATCCTAGCTACGGGGGAGGCTGAGGCAGAAGAATCACTTGAACCCAGGAGGTGAAGGTTGCAGCGAGCCAAGATTGCACCACTGTACTCCAGCCTTGGAGACAGAGTGAGACTCCGTCTCAAAAAACAAAAAAGTCAAGGATAGAAGTCTGTCAATGATGAGGTCTTGGTTTGTTGTCTGGGCTGGAGTGCAGAGGCATGATCATGGCTCACTACAGCCTCCACTTCCCAAGCTCAAGTGATCCTCCCACCTTAGCCTCCTGAGTAGCTGGAAGTACAGATATGCACTACCACACATCTGGCTAATTTTCTTTTTTTTTTTTTGTATTTTTTTTAGAGACTTGGTTTTGCTATCTTGCCCATGCTGGTCTTGAACTTCTGAGCTCAAGCAATTCACCCACCTTGGCTTCCCAAAGTTCTGGGATTACAGGCATGAGCCACTGCACCCAGCCCATTCCTATTTTCAAAAGGAAAGATTGTGGAAGAAAACCAAGATAGATCACTTGGATAGACTGAATTTAATAGGATCTCCAATTGCATCTTCCCAAGTATTTAGAGGAAGAAGCCAGTAAAAGTCCAGAGTGAGTTTTACTTAACTTTCCTGCATGCGTACAAACAGCATCTAGTTTCTCCACATCTGTATCTTTTTTCATAGCTTAAATGAAACCTTGCTTTCCTCTCTAAAGGCTTCCAAAGAAAGACTGTCATTCTCTCACCTTTCCCACCCCCCACCTGCCCTTTCCTTAAGCCAACAAGTTTCAATGCTAGCCTATGGGCGAATTATGCTCACATCCTCAAGAGTCTGCATTTTATTCTAACTTATATAGCTCCTCCAAGAAATTACATTTTCCTTGTCCTTGTTTTTCATTTCACCACTTCTTTCTTGTTGATTCTTGCTGTAAGCAACCTCAAATTCAATGGTGATTGAGGCTCACATAACTAATTAAAAAATATCCATATAAGACTTCTTTATTGAGATACATAAATTTTATGCTCTAAACACAATCACCTGGGTATCACACAGACATATCAATATCAATATATTCAAAATGGAACTTGTTCCCTTGAACCTGCTTTATAGACTCTGTTTTCTATTAGTTAGTGTTTGAATTAGAAACTTCAGCATTATTATCAATATATGCCTCTCTCATACCATCCATATATAATCAGACACTAGCTCCTATTTGGTTATATAACCAACTCTGTTTCCCACTGCCTTTGTTCTGGCTGTTACCATCCTTTACCTGAGCTACCTCAAAAGCCTCCTAATGGGTATCCCTGCACATGGTCTATTTCCACATGACCCCCAAAGTAATCTTTCTAAAATAGAAACCAACCATGTTCTACTCCAAGCGCCATTCAAGGCCTTGATAACCTCCACTCTGATGCTACTACAGTCTCCCTTCATCCGTACACCAGTCCCCACTCCACAAGTATCCAACATTCTCTATCATGTGTCAAACTGGAAAGTCGCGACTCACTTGGTGCCTAAAATGTTTCCTCCAACTTGCATTCTTTAATGTCTGATAAAAGCGTTGTAACCTCTTACTCTAGTACCGTGGCACCTGGGCTAAAACTTCTATCACATACACTGGATGCTATCGCAATTATTTCCATACATTGACCCTTCTCAACTAATCCCAAGCTTCTAAGGATGGAAGTTATTCACCCTCTATACCCAGCAATATGGCTGACACACAGTAGTCACTCAGTGTTTGTAAAGTAAATTGATTTCATGCAGATTAGCATAATTTAATATAAAAGTAAGCAAAAATGAGCATCTTCTCTCCTCTAAAGAGTTAACTCAGAGATTATGAATCATCCTGAAAAATCAAATGTACTTGAATTTGTTGTTATGATCCAGAGAGAATAACTTAATTTAAAACCTCTACGACAAATCATTCAGCGGTAAAATAGCAGTGATAGTAAGCATCTTTATAAAATTCATTTATTCAACACATATTTTTTGAGTACTTTTGTGCCAGGCACTCTGTTAGATACTAGAAACTCTGTGCTAGACTCTGGCAGTTCATTCATTCCAAAGTATTTTCCTGTAAATTATCTCATTTCATTCTCACAAACATCCCATGAAGTAGAGAGGACAGTGATTATAATCTCCATTTGGCAGATGAGAAAACTGAAACCAAACAGTTTATGTAACTTGCTCAGAGTCAAAGCCAAAAACATGCAGATCTAGAACTAAAACAGTTATCTCCTGAATCTAGTCCTGGTGCTTGCTCTGCTATTAAAAATTATTTAGGCCGGGCACGGTGGCTCACACCTGTAATCCCAGAACTTTGGGAGGCCGAGGTGGGTGGATCACGAGGTCAGGAGTTCAAGACCAGCCTGGCCAAGATGGTGAAACCCCATCTCTACTAAAAATATAAAAAATTAGACGGGCGTGGTGGTGCATGCCTCTAATCCCAGCCACTCCAGACGCTGAGGCAGAGAATTGCTTAAACCTGGAGGGGCAGACGCTGCAGTGAGCCGAGATCATGCCACTGCACTCCAGCCTGGGTCCGCCCAAAAAAAAAAAAGAAAAATTATTTAAAATCTGTAAATTCTTGCCCTATCACCCTTACCTCCCCTCTGAAGAAGGTATTAACGTTAAAAAGTAATTTTTATTTTGGTCTTAAATGTCAAACTGCAGAAATATGAAGTAGCAGCATCTGCAACAGTCCAAGGCCAGGACTAACCTGTTATCCTTGCACACAGTCACATTATCTCCCCCAGGTATCAGCTTCTTCTGTTCAATCACTCCATAGCTTTCTCGGCAGATCTATATTTAAGGTGGAAAAAAGAAATATTTCAATTTTGTTGACCATTCATCTTTGTAGAACTCAAATGACTGAGAGAGGCTTTAGAAACAAATGTAGTTCCATGACTATTACAGAAAATTAGTGGGAGAATAATGAGAACTTGAGTCAGAAAACATTAGCACGTTAAAAAACATCTTTTGTTTTAGGACATGGAGTTGCCAATAAATGCACTAAAGGAGAAAATGACACGAACTCAAGAATATGTGTCAAGAGTAGGAAGGATTATTTCTTCAATAATTTTCCTAAGTGCATAGATTAATTATTCATTCATTTATTCAACACACTCACTGAACTCCTATAACACTCAAGACACTATGACTAAAATAATTTGATTCAAAGAAGTCCCTGACGTTTTTCTGTGATTTAAAGAAGAACTAATGTTAATTATCACTCTACAGATGGTAAGAGAGACAGCCACAATCCTAAGTAAACTGTGGAAATTCTTACCGTGAAGTTGAGGCAGAAAGTCTCCTCCACATCCTCCCCAGGGTAATCTAAAAGCTCTTGGAGACTCCTAATCATAGAATGACAGAAAAGGAAAAGTGGAAAGTCAGATACTGCTGCAACAGTGTTTCTACTTCAGTTACACATCCAGATCATTTCCAAGGAAAAACTATGAAAGGAGATTCTGGAATAAACATAAATCCAGATGGACAGAAAATCATGTACCTACACCTTGAAGATAATTATAGCACTAGATCTATAAAACATTCATTAATTATTCTCTCTTCTTACTGACAAATCTTATTAGACTTGAAAAGAAATTCAGATGGATTTTTAACCTAACATACTTGTGTCCTCTTAACTCTGAAGTAGTTTGCAAGTGTGTGTGTAGATATATAAATGAGGAGATGGTATTGCAGGGGCCTCCAGCCAGCTTCACTGGCTTATGCATTAGTAAAATAATCCTTCCATCATAAAAAAAAAAAAAAA
This sequence comes from Theropithecus gelada, assembly GCF_003255815.1. Taxonomy (NCBI): domain Eukaryota; kingdom Metazoa; phylum Chordata; class Mammalia; order Primates; family Cercopithecidae; genus Theropithecus; species Theropithecus gelada. The sequence continues at coordinate 53,170,117 of NC_037672.1, forward strand.
AAAAAAAAAAGGCACAAAGTCACCACATCCACTTAGGAATTTTAATGGCTTACTTGTTAATGCAGAAGTCTCTATTTGGTAAAGACCAGGGGTGCCCAATCTTTTGGCTTCCCTGAGCCATGTTGGAAGAAGAAGAATTGCCTTCTTCTTAAAATACACTCACACTAATTTTTTTTTAAGAGATGGAGAAAGGAAAAGAAGCTGTATTTGAGAGGTTATGCATTGCACAGGCATATAAAGCTGATACTTTGCATGCCAAATGTGTCCATAAAAATATACTGTCTCTGTGTAATTCAGCATAAAACACTGCTAACTGTCCTTAACAACAACATAATTTTAAAAGATTGATTTCAGACACTCCAAAAATTCACCAGCCAAGAAAACTATCATAGTTGTTCACCTTCTCCCTAATGTTAATCAGCGAAATGAGTTTCTTTTTAAATATTTTTTTCTTTCTTGAGACTGAAGAGACAAAAATAAGTCTGGTTTTGTTATTAGTACACAGATAAAATATATATTAAAGAAAACACATCTTTACTTTTTTCTTCACCCAGTTAGAAAGGCTTTTATTATTATTATTATTATTATTATTTTAAAGTTCTGGGATACATTTGCAGAATGTGCAGGTTTGTTACATAGGTATATATGTGCTATGGTATCAACCTGTCATCTAGGTTTTAAGCCCCACATGTATCAGGTATTTGTACTAATGCTTTCCTTCCCCTTCCCCCCCACCCCCTGACAGGCCCCGGTGTGTGATGTTCCCCTCCATGTATCCACGTGTTCTCATTGTTCAACTCCCACTTATAAGTGAGAACATGTGGTGTTTGGCTTTCTGTTCCTGTGTTAGTTTGCTAAGAATGATAGCTTCCAGCTTCATCCATGTCCCTGCAAAGGACATGAACTCATTCATTTTTATGGCTGCATAGTATTCCATGGTGTGTATGTGCCACATTTTCTTTATCCAGTCTATTATTGATGGGCACTTGGGTTGGTTCCAAGTCTTTGCTATTGTAAATAGTGCTGCAATAAACATACATGTGTGCATGTGTCTTTATAGTAGAATGATTTATAATCCTTTGGATATATACCCAGTAATGGGACAGCAGGGTAAAATGGTATTTCTGGTTCTAGATCCTTGTGGAATCACCACACTGTCTTCCACAATGGTTGAACTAATTTACACTCCCACCAACAGTGTATTCCTGTTTCTTCAGAGCCTTGCCAGCATCTGTTGTTTCCTGACTTTTTAATAATCGCCAATCTGACTGGCATGAGAGGGTATCTCATTGTGGTTTTGATTTGCATTTCTCTAATGACCAGTGATGATGAGCTTTTTTTCATGTGTTTGTTGGCCACATAAATGTCTTCTTTTGAGAAGCATCTGTTCATATCCTTTGCCCACTTATTGATGGGGTTGTTTTTTTTTTTTCTTGTAAATTTGTTTAAGTTCCTTGTAGATTCTGTATATCAGACCTTTGTCAGATGGATAGATTGCAAACATTTTCCCCATTCTGTAGGTTTTCTGTTCCCTCTGCTGATAGTTTTTTTTGCTGTGCAGCTCTTTAGTTCGATTAGATCCCATTTGTCAATTTTGGCTTTTGTTGCCCTTGCTTTTGGTGTTTTAGACATGAAATCTTTGCCCATGCCTATGTCCTGAATGGTATTGCCTAGGTTTTCTTCTAGGGTTTTTATGGTTTTGGGTTTTTTACATTTAAGTCTTTAATTCATCTTGAGCTAATTTTTGTATAAGGTGTAAGGAAGGGGTCCAGTTTCTGTTTTCTGCATATGGCTAGCCAGTTTTCCTAGCACCATTTATTAAATAGGGAATCCTTCCCTCATTGTTTGTTTTTTCACGTTTGTCGAAAATCAGATGATTGTATATGTGTGGTGTTATTTCTGAGGTCTCTGTTCTGTGCCATTGGTCTATATATCTGTTTTGGTACCAGCACCATGTTGTTTTGGTTACTATAGCCTTGTAGTATAGTTTGAAGTCAGGTAGCGTAATACCTCCAGCTTTGCTCTTTTTGCTTAGGACTGTCTTGGCTCTACAGGCTCTTTTTTGGTTCCATATGAAATTTAAAGTAGTTTTTTGTAATTCTGAAAGGAAAGTCAATGGTAGTTTGATGGGAATAGTATTGAATCTATAAATTTATAGTACTATAAATTACTTTGGGAAGTATGGCCATTAAAATAGAATAATTCAAATGTTTCTAATATAAAGAGAAATATTTAAGGTAATGGATATCCCAGTTACATTGGTTTGAACTTTACAAATTATATAATGTATTATATTATCACATGTATCCCCAAAATATGTATATCTATTATGCCTCACCAACAAAAAAAAGTATAATTAAAGAAAGAAGATACAGTATTTTCAGGGTGTAAAACCCAAGGACATGGAAGGCCAACTTTTCCAATCCATGGGTTCTTCTAGGGCCCCTGCAGGACTTGTGCATATGTGGATTTTGGTATCTGCAAGGTGTCCTGGAACTAATGCCCCTTGGATATCAAGAGACAACTGTACCAATAACACAGGCAATGTTTCAAGCAAGTAGCTGTACAGCTACATCTTAGACAAAACACATATAATAGGGTTTAACCATAGGATGCAATAAACTCAGATTTGTACAGATAGTATTTTCAACCTTTAATCCTCATGCCAGAGATAGCCACAACAGTTTCAGATACCAATCGCCTTTTAGCTTTGTACCTTCCTTCAGTGGGTGACAACTCCTTTAAGTCTTCCAAGCCAGGCTTTACATTGAGTAACTTCTTGTAGAGAGCCAATGGGAAGTGGAGATCAACCACAGTGGAGTTGTAGATAGCTAGTCCACAGGTTATGCCAATCAAGTGAAACCAGTTGTGCTCTACAAAACACTTTTTAGGGCATATACAAATGTGTTAAAAAGAAATGCAAATGCAATGTTTGTGGCCTTCAAACATTCTACCGTTTCCCTCAAAATATTTTCAAAATAAAAAAATAAAGGTCTCATTAATATTTAGTTACCTTCTGTAGCAAAGAAACACACTGACAAAAGTTGTTATCCCTTAAAGACGCAATGTAGACAGAGTTAAGCATTTGCACCTAGTGATACAGAGAACAGCTCATAGTCATCTAGAGCAGGGCTGTCCAACAGAACTTTCAGTCACAATAGAAACATTCTATTCTGTCAATCTCATATGGTAGCCACTGGCTACATGTGTCTACTAGGCACAGGAAATGTGGCTAGTACAATGGAGCAAATGAATCTTTGTTGTTACTTAATTTTAAATAAATAATATATAAATAACCACATGTGGCTAGTGCCTAGTGGCTACCTTTTGGTATGGTGCAGATCTAGGAAGAAAACTCTCATAGAAAAAAATGTAAATGACAGTCTGATTGAAATTAAAATGCCTTTAAAAACTTAGCTCTCCTACTGAAGTTTCAAAAATAAACTGTGCATGCATATGTATGTGTGTGTGATACTATATTATCATTGTTATTAAAATCAGACATATTTGATTATTGACCTTCCACGTGTCACAAAACCAATTTATCACACTGTTTCTTTTTACCCTTCTCAGATAACAAGACTTGGATCTTACCTACTAGAAATGGAAATGGGACTGATGGCTCACAAAATGCACTATGAGGTCTTGGCAACAAGTATAAATGAAGACGGGATAAACATTTTAATTACTTATAAACATTTTGAATTATTATCCTTGCTATGTTCCCCTTTGCAAAGTCAGAAATTAGGGGATTGGTCTGACAACAAAAAGAAAGTTTAATCCATCTGTTTAATTGTGACACCACTTACTTACCGTATCTGAAAACCACAAGAGATTTGAATCTTGATAGTAGGTAAACATTCCATAGATGGGATTCAAAAGTTCTTTTAACAGTAAAAGAAAAAATTCCTTTGTAACACCACCAGCATCCACTGCTTCTTCACCATCAAAGATTACCTTAAAGTAATGGAACAGAATTAATGCTTCAGGGAAATCTATGACAAATTGTATCTCTTTTCAGCAGACCATTTTCTAAACTCAGGACAAACGAAGGAAAGTATAACAAAGAATATACACTGATGCAATGAAAACTGCAAGGTGTGTCTGTTGATTATTGCTGGTAAAGTTTTAACAAGGTACTTATAGATACACAAAATTTTTACTAGGTGCTTCAAGGGATACAAAGGAAGTCAGAAATTTACCACCTGTCCTTAGAAAGTCTACCATCTATTGGCTGGGCATGGTGGCTCACGTCTGTAATCCTAGCACTTTGGGAGGCCAAGGCAGGCAGATCACCTGAGGTCAGGAGTTCGAGACCAGCCTGGCCAACACGGTGAAACCCTGTCTCTACTAAAAATACACAAATGAACCTGGCATGGTGGCGGGCACCTGTAATCTACTACTCCGGAAGCTGAGACAGGAATGTCGCTTGAATCTGGGAGGCAGAGGTTGCAATGAGCCGAGATTGTGCCACTGCACTCCAGCCTGGGCAACAAAGAGCGAAATTCCGACCAAAAAAAAAGAAAAAGAAACTGTACCATCTGCTTAAGGGCAGAAAGACAGACATAAAAGCAGAGAATACTTTTTATTTTTAAAGAGTCAAATATATAATGAGAGGTAAATATTCTGGCACATAGAAAAAAATGATTTTTCATTTAAGTTGAATAAAAGAACACTTTCTGGGAGAAATCACTCTCAATAGGGTTCTTGAAGTAACTGCTGCATGTAGAAGGGAAGAGGGTATTGTAATCAGACACAGACATGGGCTCTGTGAGGGAGTGGAAGTAGGCATGCTGGATACATAATGGTTATTAACAGTAACAACTACAGCAAATCAACAAATGACATGGAGTTTACTACATGCCAGCTCTTAAACTCTATTAACCTAATCCTCAGAACAGCCTTATGTGTAGAGTCCTATTATCCCCATTTCAGAGATAATGACTCAGGCACAGAGCTAAAAACAGCATTCAAAAAGCTTACACTTGTGGCTGTCTTCAAGATTGCCTAGAGCAGGACAAGAGTAAAAGTGGGACAGAGACTAGGACCTGGATTACACAGATGCCAGCAGAATACTGCTACAAAGCAAGAACTGCCTCACCTGAATTACCTATTGAAAACAGGGCAAAAAGAAAAGCTGTATCAAAAATATAACACAGAAGTTCTGGGGAGAACAACCAGGCAGATTGATGTGACTGATGCTACTGATTAGGAATTTTGGAAAGGGTAAATTATCGAGCATTATTTACCCTTTATGGAGATGATCAGTTCATTTCATGCCTATTACATTTCTGAAAGTGGAACTTATAAAAAGATTAGCAATAAGGATATGGAAGTTGTCTGAGGGAAAAGATGAATGACTTTAAACAATTTCAAATAATTCACTAAGTATTTCTAGAATACCTACTGTGTACCAAGCATTATGCCAAGCCCTGGAAATATGCATGATCTATGGAGAGAGAAATTCTTTTTCATTTAATAATTTGCAGGTACTAGGTGTGCCTCTCATAATAGGCCAATAGCTTCCCAGATGATTTTACTACCTTTCCATTTTCCTATTTTACCTTCTTTCTCTTAAATCTTTGATATCCACAATCTTCCTAAATGATAGCTTAATCGTTGTAATTAGTCAAAGCTTTCGTTTTTGTTGATGTTTGCTTGTTTTTGATAGAGCTGGAACTGGTACACCAAAGACAGCAGAAGAAGACAAAGAAAGCACTCTAATCTTTCAAATAATCCACTGGCATTTTTATCCAATGTTACACTGAGATGTTCTGTTTGGTGATTTGACAAAAGAAGGTGATTCAATTCTTGTAAAATGAATGAAAGAATGGCTACACCCCACAATTTTAGTAAGATCATTGCTGCTTAATCAACACTGTTTGAAGAAAAATTGCGAAGGTATTTAGAGGAATACCCTGAAGGAACTCACTTTGAGAGGCTTTTTCAAATCAATATCAGAATGAATGCTCAGCTCTCTTAGGGCATCTCCAACAAGGTTGTTCCTGCGAACGTGAAGGACCAGGAAGGGGCTTCTGGCCAGCAGAGGCTCCAGGGTGAGAAGCATGAAGACATTCTGCAGGTTGGCTCCATTGACTGCCACCTGGAATGGCACAGTCAAGAACACAGTTACTCAGAGCACACGTGTGAGTTGGGAGAGCAGTCAGCTGTGCTTCTGGACTTGGGGGCACTGACTGCACCTCCATTTGGTTATTTTTTTCCCTCTTAACTTCCACAGATTTTCTAAGTTACTTATGTTTACGCAGCACACAAGTCTTTCTAATCTGGACTCACAGAAACTAACTACAGTTTATGAATCATATGATCTATAACCAGGTCCAGGAAAGTGACTTAAACCAGTTGATTAATACTAAAATAGTATCATGCTTAAAGAAACATGGTAGAAAGTGGGTAAAAACCACAACTTTCAAAATGGCAGGAAAAGAAAGCTAATAACCACTTGTTAAAGAGTTATTCTTTGAAAAATTTCATTTCTCTTGAAAACCTCTAAACTGTCAATATAACAGATACAGCAATATGAAAACAAACACATATATAGATAGATGCAGTCAGAGCTGGAAAAAGACAGACAGACAGACAGTCAGACAGTCAGAGAGATGGAGAGGGAAAGATAAATGAAGTTATATATCTATATCTACCAACAGTAGGAATTGGAGGATTTGAGCTGCTAATTCACAAATGTTTTTGTGGCTTGTCAAAATCAATTAGACTTTATAATAAAAATGTGTATTTAAAATAAATTATTAAATAAATCTCTATAACAAGTTTTTATTCAACGAAGAATTCCCAAGTTCCATTTAATTCTCTCTGTCAGGAGTCAGCAAACTAAGGCCTCACATATCAAATCCAGCCTGCTGCCTGTTTTTGCACAGCTCTCGAGCTAACAATGGTTTCTACTTTTTTTTTTTTTTTTCTGAGACGGAATTGTGCTCTGTCACCCAGGCTGGAGTGCAGTAGCATAATCTCGGCTCACTGAAACCTCCACATCCTGAGTTCAAGTGATTCTCTTGTCTCAGCCTCCCGAATAGCTGAGATTACAGGTGGGCACCACCACGCCCAACTAAGTTTTGTATTTTGGATAGAGACAGGGTTTTACCATGTTGGCCAGGCTGGTCTTGAACCTGACCTCAAGTGATAAGTCTGCCTCGGCCTCCCAAAGTGCTAGGATTATAGGTGTGGGCTGCGCTTGGCACGGTTTCTACATTTGTGTAATGGGTGAAGAAAATCAAACGAAGAATAATCTTTCACCACATGTAAAAATTACATAATATGCAAATTTCAACATACATAAAGTTTTGCTGGAATATAGCCATGCTCATTCATTTATATATTGTCTATCACTGCTTTTATGCTAAAATAGAGTTGAATAGTTGTAACAGAGACCATAAGGTCCCCAAAGCTTAAAACACTTACTAAGTCGTCCTTTTGCCAATCTCTAATCTACATAAATGTGTATCCACCTATGTGTGTTATATTCAACACAAATTACTGAAAAGTTTCAAACAGCTTTAAGAATTATAATGGAATTTCAACCAAATATGTCTTCTCCTATTAGAAAAAATTACAACTGAATGTCCAGAAAGGGAGAAACACATTAAAAAGAGGAAATAATTTCTAAAATATAATACCTGCATCTGTAGTTCAGCATCTGTCTGTAACATTTTGGTCTTGGCTTGGGCATCAAAGATGAAAGGGTAGGAACAAAGTGTTACAGTATCCTAGAATAAAGCACATTACTGACAGTATTATACTATTCCACAGAAAGTATAGCTGGAAAAATATAAAAGCAAATTTAAAAAGGATCATTTACCTGTATTATTGATGGTCTAGCCTTCTGTGTAAAAAAAAATAAAAAGTCTCTTACTTAAATTGTAAAACCTGAATTTTAATCCCTCCAAAAGTAAAATATAGTAAAACCTGAATTTTAATCCCTCCAAAAGTAAAATATAAACAACAAAACACAGAACCAACCTGACTACTGGCCATAGAACTAACACCATTTGAATGGCTGACTAAATTTTAAGGGAAAAGATGTTTTGATGGCCACAGAATGAGAAAAAAGAGCAAAAGCAATTAAAAAATATTTTTTATGACCTTTAAAGGGCATGTCACTAACTCTCCACAATTCACAGCATTAACAGAATTCTCTTTTATAAGAAATCTAATTCCAAAACAGGAGCTTTATAACCTTGACTTCACAGGTTAATTTTTGTTGGGTAAAGTGGACAATACAAATTACATTTTATTTGTTAAATGATGTTGCATCTTCCTACACACACACACACACACAGAGACACACAGGCTGCTACTCTTAGGAGAAACCAAGTATTTGGAAAGAATTTCAGGTGCTTCTAAAAATGACTTTATCTAGTAAACTGTTGCTGACTCAGCACTTAGACTAGTACTCAGCCTACAGAATGCATTCCATTAATATGTGAATGCACTTGTGAATAAACTTTGGAGGGGAGTAATGGTAAAAATCCACAACCACAATGAAGGACATCTAGGAGATGAGTTATAGTTTCACTTTTTGTTAAGTTGTGTAACAAACATTAACTTAATATTAACTTCATAGAAACAAAAAAAAAATCAACAATATAGGTCACGTTGATCTGTAGCAAGAATTACCAAACACAAAACCATGGGTGTATTCTCAGAGATCTGGGAGTACTCTATATATTTCTTAATGATATCCTAAACAAAATTAGTAAAACACATTAAGTTATATTTGTTTGAATAACTGCATTGGCATCATGTTATTATTTAATTGTCCAGGTGTAGTGAGAAAAGAGAGAAGCAGTCTTGGCAGGTGGATGCTGCATCTGCACCTAAGAAAAGGCCAATGCGGTCCTGGCTTGCTGCACACACATGGTTTAACAGCAGTTGAAGGAGAAAAGAGAGGTGAGTCATCCCAGCCAGATGGGCAGTGGAACTCAAGCACCAGGGCCTGACAGCATGCAGGCCACATCCACAATGCAACTGGGGTTTAGGTTCAGTAAGATATGTTTGATCATCACATAAAATCAATGAGGCTAACTGCATTTTATTGCTGTTAAAGTTTTGCTTATACTTAATTTATAAATTTGGTTTGGTTTTATAACTGTACTATATCAGGACCATATGAATAAGCAGCATGTGCCTCCTTTTGTCCTTATGGATATTTAAATACAATAATTTAAAAGCAATTTTAATTAAAATCTACCCTGTTAACCCTTTATAACTAGGTTCTTCCAGGGATCTTGGCACATTTCTCTAGACAGAGAAACACTAATCGAAGAAACAATTCCAGTCCAGTGAGATCAGGTATGAAATCCTACATATATCATCCAGACCAATCTTACTCACTCTCATGCCTACATATCCAATTACTTTGAAGTTAGAAATCAAAATGACTAGAAACAAAAAAACAAAACCACACCATAAAACAGCACTATACAAAAAGCTAAATCATCTTCTAGTCTAGGTACCTACAAAAGATATAAGCATCCTGGGAAAGAAAGCAGGCTTAAAACTGGTGCCAATATTCAGAATTTCCTCATCTGTTTCTCAGAAAAGATTAGTTTACGCAAAGCATTATCTGCCTATTCTCAAGGGAAAAGAAAGATCTTGAATGTGTGTTGGTCTATAAAGCAAGATAAAGATTTTAGATACTTCAAATATAAAAGTGACTGTGGAAGAAGTGATAACACAAAACAGTTCTGGCATTACAGAGTCCGAGCCTACTTAGTATTTTTAAGTACATACTGGCATTTTAGTTGGTGTAATGCAGTTATTTCAGACATCAATCAGCAGTTTTTTCTGTATTCCTTGGCTCTTTCCAGTCCCACTCCTGTTCTCTGACTCTCTCTCCCCACCCTGTAATACCCACCCCGAGCCTCTCTGCACCCCTTAAATATCCACCTTCTGCAGCTCGTAGTCCCTCTCAGCATCCCTCACCTTACTCCTTCCCACACCCCAGAGTTGAAGGAAGCCAGTTTTGGAAGCAGGTTGATCTCTCCACTGGAGAAAGGGAGGAGTTAAATTGAGGGCAGGGTCACCATTCTCTCCATTGAGAGGGATGGCTGGAAAGAAATCCAAAACTGCCTCAGTTAGGAGCCACAGCCAAAGCCAGAGAGACACTGCCCAGAGCTGGTGGTCTAGAGAAGGTCTCAGGTGAGCCAGCAAGGCAGGCAGGAAGATACGGAAGCCTTACAAAACAGAAGTGACAGCTCTAAGGAAGGCAAAGGATGGAAGGGTATTCAGTCAAAAGAAGCTGCAAATCTGTAACAAACATCTGCTTATACATCCACAGACTTTTCATAAGTTTGTAAGTTTTTGTATTTCATATATAATAATTTAATTTCATTTTTATTCTGTGAATGCTGAATATTTTAGAAATCGTACTCACACTTGTATTTCCATATTATATGAAATAAATCTGCATGATTTTGTGCCACTATTGCTATTCATAACCTAGAAGGATGCATATGAACTGATAAGATACATGATTATCTCCTGAGAGGCTACTTGTCTTGGACTATCCATTCCTCAAAAATGAGTTTCACAGACTTAAAACTAGTAAAGTACTAGTGGACCATATTTCAAGTCTCCCTGCCTGAAACAGGGCTGCACTGTGACCTAAGCTCATTTCTAAAGCATATGAAATAGAAGCAATGAATAAGTAAATGGAATAGAACAGAAAAATTGGGAATATCGTTTTTTTAAAATATGAAGTCAATATTTCCTAAATGTGGCTGCAAGTGGGGCAGGAGGCACTACACGCACAGGTGCAGTGCTGGAGAAGAAATACAGCCTCCTCTGCCTCAGGGCCTGTCTTGTCTCACACGTGCACAATACTCATAACTGAAGACAAAACACTGCCTGGCTTTGTCTCCTTTAACACATACAGCAAGATGTCGAGCTTTATCTAGCTTTTATTTTTGAAGGATTAACATTGTGGCACTGACTTTCCCCACTTGTGCTGCCCTCTAGAGGAGCCCACCAATCACTCACTCTGTGCTATTTGGTTTTTAAGTGCAGATAAGGCAAGTTGCTGATTGAAGTAAAGGAACCACTACCACCTCTTCTTTAAAAGGAGTAAAAATCAGCCACTTTAGAATGTTCCTTCTGCACACATTGTTAGATCCCTTTGGGAATTTTTCACTGCTGCTTCTGGGCTAAACACTCTGCAAAGGTAGACACCATATCCATACATGTTTCCACTCCCAGTGACTAGCAGGCAGACAGCACATATTAGGTGCTCAAGAAGTGCTTAGTGAAAAATAGTTATTGAGGGCTTATTATATGCTAAGTACTCTGCTAAGTAAGGTCTTTCCATGCTTTCTCACATTTAATTTCCACAATCTGTTATAATTCTTATTCACAAATGAGGATGCTGGGCCTATAGAAATCAGGTAATTTGTCTAAGGCCACGGCCATTAGACCAGAGTTGGGAACTGAACCCAGGTCTTTTTGGCTGGAGCATGTGCTCAACAATATGCTACACAGCCTCAGCTAGTAACAAGCTAAAAATTCCAACACACCAAAAAAAATCCATTTATTATTTAAAAGTAGTTAAAATAAACAAAAATAACATATGAAATAGCTTTAGTATTTTAAGTTAAAATCCAAAATATCAAGAAATTTAAAATTCAATTTCTAATATCATTGTACCTCATACACTAGAAAAAATTCCACAAAAATCACAAAAGGTCATAGACTAATTTCATGTAATTTTCCATATTTCTTTAATAACTATTACAGTCATTGAAAAGATGAGCATCTGTTATTCAAGATCTGATATTTGTTTATCAAATGTTAAGAGAAAGGAAATTTAAAATATTGTAAAAGTTACTTAATTATCTCTACTCAGAGACTACTGTCATAATAATCTAGATTTTAACATAAGCAACTTCTTCTTCAGGGTAAAAAAGAACTACAATTTGTTAGACTTATTTTATTCAGCATTAAGTCACAGAAAGGGTAGATTAGAAATCAGAAGAATTGACTTTTATTGCTAATGAAATTGGTGGAAAAATTGTTTAAGTTCCATTTCCTCATCTAGAAACAAAGCAGTTGGCCTAAATAATTCATCAGGCTTATTTTACCGCTCATAATGTTATTATTCAGTGAATAATTATTCATAAATTGATAAAACAGAAGTGCTTATTTTTTAATAATTCCTAAATTTGAAAGTGAAAACAGAGTTCATTACTAGCCTTCATGTTAAATTTCCCAAGTCAACCCATTTAGAACACTCTAATTCATTTATATTAAAAAGTATTTTCTTGGCCAGGCACAGTGGCTTACCCCTGTAATCCCAGCACTTTGGGATGCCAAGGCTGGTGAATCACTTGAGCTCTTGAGTTCAAGACCAGCCTGGGAAACATCCCAAAAACCCCGTCTCTACAAAAAATACAAAAAGTAGCCAGGCGTGATGGCACACACCTGCAGTCCCAGCTACTCGGGAGGCTGAGGTGGGAGAATGGCTTGAGCCTGGGAAGCAGAGGTTGCAGTGAGCAGAGATGGTGCCACCGCACTCCAGCCTGGGTGATAAAGCCAGACCTTGTCTCAGAAAAAAAGTATTTTGTTTTCTCAGGGTAATCATAAAATCTTATTTAAAAATAAAACATTGTATGCATTTTTTAAGTCTCTAGAGAAAAAAATACAACATTGTGTCTAGCATTCATCATCCATTATTTGACAAAGAAAACAGTCCTGCTTGTTCAGTTAGATCAGCCTATTGAAATGCCTTGCTTTTGGAGACAACTGCTGACTTCCAAAAACCCCACAGGAAAAATATTGCCCTAATATTGGTGATGAACCTGCTACACTGGCAAGGACTCACCTCAAATCTGCTACCCACAAAATACAATAACCAAATTATCATTCTGTTTTCTGACCTAACTCAAATTTGCACATACTCCAAGATCCTAAAGAGCCTTGCATATATCCCAAGCCAGTGTGCTATCAAAAGGAGCAGTTCCTGCCATGCCAGTGGTTGCAGGCAGGAATCCACAGGTCCCTGAATGACATATCTAAAATATAGTGAGACAGCTCTGGATCAGGGATGTGTGACACTTTCACACACATAATTCTCAATCAGAAGGGGCCTACGGGGTCCAGGTAGCTGACACATGATGACTAAGTAGGCTGTCAGAAAACGATAATTACCAAATGATCCTTCCTCAATGGCAGGGATAAATTAAGCTGCAGTGGGAATTGTGGCATATACATAAGCCTCATCTAAAGAGTCACTCTTGAACTCTGGCCACTTGGTGTCATATGGGAAAGACAGGTCGTATTGCCAGATCTTCCAAGTTTCAAGGAAAGCTAAAAATTCATATTTGTATGTGTCTTGGGTTTTTTTTAAATTAGGGTTTAAAAAAACCTAACATAATAGGTACCATCTTAAGCATTTTTAAGTGTACAGTTCAGCAGTGTTAAGTATATTCACACTGGTGTACAACTGGATCTCCAAACTTTCTTATCTTGCAAAACTGAAACTGTACTCATTAAATAGCAACTCTCTGTTTTCCCCTGCCTCCAGCCCCTAGCAATCACCATTCTACTTTCTGTTTCTGTGAATTTGACTACTTTAGATATTCTGATTTTTAAAAGGTGGCAACTTTTAATGTGTAACATTCTGGGTGACTACTCATTTATGACTCCTTATAACACTGATGATTACTTAAAGCACTTCCAAGTTTCTAGAATGCAAAAGGCCAGCTGGATGAAGAATAGGTGAGACACTGACATCAAAGTCAAAGATATATTATAGAGCTCACACGTGCTCTTCTTATAAAAAGACTAAAGCTTTAAAATATGCTTTATGAATTCTTACCATCCCTGCTTGATGCAAGAACCACATGAGGTAGTCTTCCTGAATGTCCACGAGACTGGAAATCTCAGGAATGTAAAATGTATCATATTCCACATGCTTCACTTTAAGATTTACCTAATGAAGAACAAAATACAGACAACTAAAACATGGCTTCGCAAAGAACATCTCACTAGGATATTTTACCCTACCATCTAATTACCCCCTCCCCACTAGCACCTCCTATGCTCACCTTATATAACTTCTCCAAGAGTTTGAGAGCTGCTGTAATATAATTGTTAAACAGTACGGGAATTAAGAATGTCTTTCTTCCCCTCAGTAGATAAAGGACTGCACCTTTATAGAGGTTTACCAGCTTCATGAAATATTTCGGGCATACCTGAGACCACCAGTTATCTTTAGAAAGAAAGAAAAGACATATTTCAACATGTAATCTTGGGCAACTATTTGTCTTCTGCCTGCCAGTTAAAAATTGCTTTGTCTAGAAGATAAACATTAGTCTAAAATGCATTTTCCCAAAACTGACTTTAAAAAGAATCCATTAAAACATTTTTGGAGAGAACAGCAGCTGTACAAGAATCCCTGGAGTTCTGGGTTTTTTTTAAAGCTTGGTCTGATTTTTTACAAAGACTCAATCTGAAGGTTAACTCACAAGTCCAATTCCAGACTACATGTGGACAAGAAACACATATTTTGGGCAGGAGTGATGCCCACTGTATTAATCCAAAAAGTATTCTTATGTCCTAGCGCTTTCAGCCACCACTAAATCCTGAAGCAGAAATGCAAAGGATGACACACCCTAGAAGCAGCAACAATACAGCAACCATTCCCTTCCCTTTAAGAGGTATCATTAGTTGAAAAACTGCCATTTTTATTTCTCCCCAAATAATGCTTTCTCATAACCAGACAAGAAAATCATAGCACTGGCTTATATTTCATTGGAAATAAACTCAGCCATACTGAAATATTTAAAGAATGAAATAATATGTCTGAGATTTCCTTTAAAAATACTCCAACAAAAAATAAAAAGGTGGTGAGGGCAAGAGACAGATGAAATAAAATGGGCAAAATACTGACCACTGCTGAATTTGTGTGGTGACTACCTGTAGCATACTCTCTACTTTGGGGTATTCTTTTAAATATCAATAATTAGAAGTTAAAAATAAATTAAGTGTGAAATTGAATAATTATGTTCTCTTTGTAATGTCCAGTCTGGAAAAATAAAAATGAAAAAACTCTAAAACTTGAAAGTCAGGTAAGATTCCTTCTAATATTGCCACCTCTCTGTTTCACATCAACTAGAACACCTGAGAAAATGTTCCCCAAAAGGCTTTTGATCTTAAAAAAAATTAAGTACTAACATTTACTAATGCTTTCATTATTATTTCCGTTTTTATGTCTTCTACAAAGGTGGAGACAATATATAAAAGCCAGTATTCCACCTTCAGGAACACAGTCTCTTTATTCGTGGGGAGACCACACTCAAGTAACATCCCAGTCCATCTGGAACACAGAAGTTACTGAGCTGCAATGACACCTAACAAAATTTACCCGGGGGGGAAAAAGTAAAAAGCCAGGTGATAGACTTCCTGCACTTGATTAATAAAAACATTTCAGGCGCTACTCCCATGAAAGACACTCTCCAAATCACTGAGGAACGGAAGGTTTTTATCTCAGCAAAGTGTCCGGAGCCTGCAAAAATCAGTGTGGACTCAACTGTCCTAAAAAAGAAAAACAAAACAAACATTTGGTAAGTCCACACTAGGTCATTTTCTTTCTCTTCTTTTTTGGAGACCTCTGTATCACCAAAACCGCTCACACTTCACTCCCACCCCCTAAATTAGACATAGGAGAAACAGAGACCAATGTACATGAATATTGAGGCCCTATTTATTATAAGCAAATGTGGTAGAAAAAATTAGTTTCAAATTAAATAAATTAGGTTTGTGAATATTATAAAATCAAGATTATTCTGGCATGAGTCATTTCAAATAATCTAAATAATGGTTTTATTTTCAACTTGAAAATAGGGTTAGCTAAAAATTAACAGCAAAGCAAAAAAGGTTTTAAGTGTTAAGGATATTAAATGGCAACAAATAGATTCTTGGATCTCAATCCACTGGAGCCAGGAGTCACACCAACAAAACAAATGAGCATAAAACCACTGATATCGAGGTTAGCAAATTTACCTAGTACTTTGCTGGGGTTTGTATCCAGCCGCAGAATGGCCATAGCCAAGGGAATAGTCAATGTTATATAATACTTGGAATCCTGGAGTAGGGGAAACTCAGGTAGTATTAAATAGATTCTCATGGCTTCAACATCTGGTGGTGAGCTTGACAACTGGGGAATCAGGCAACTTTCAAAACTGTTCAAAATCTGTATGAGAGAAAAGAGTAATGAGAAATTCAAACAAACCTGAGATCTAGTTAACTTATCTCTAAGTTCATAACCTATTTGATAGACTCTCAACTCTCATTCATTCACTACGCACTGAGAACCTACTATGAGCCCTACACTGGTCTAGGCTCTCAGTACACATCCATGAAAAGAAAAGCCAAGGATCCCTGCCAGTGCAAACTGTATATTCTAGAGGGGCACTGCCTTGGAAAGGTTTAAGCCAAAAGAAAACAAAAGGTAGGTCTAATTCCCAAAGTAAATACTTTACAAAATTAAGATTTGGAGACTTTCACTTTCTCATCTTACTCTTTTTCGCTTGAAATTGAATTCATCAATACAAAAATGCATTTTTAAGAATGCACTTTACAAATATAAGAAACATACCTGTTCTAGAATCATGGAGTGCTGAGAGTTCATTAACTTCTCAAATAACACCCTAGTTGAGTTCAGGTCAATCCCAGGGATTTTGGGACTCGTTTTAAAATGTTCATCAATTCTAAACAAACAAAATAAAAAAAGTATTTAATAAAAGAAAAAGCAAACACTCTGATAGGAATTATAAACAAGTAAACAAAATACTATGTTCTTACCAATCAGATTTAAATTTGACCTGGCAGATAAGATCCACAAAAATACCACATTTTGCATAAATCTCAAAATAATAAACCCAAAATAAAGAATATTATCATTTCACAAAGAATAAACCACACTGGAATTCCTTTTACAAGAATTTTCAAATTTTTAAATCTGTTTTCCTTCAAGTCAAAGTACAAGGACTGTCATGTCAATTTAAGGCTATCTTGAAGTTTATAAACAAAGAATTATTTCCCTGATTTCGTATTGTGTTTTTTGGTTTTCTTTTCTGTATTTGTGGCTCATTGAACTAGATGTAGATGCTGTTGCTTGGGGCAAATAACATCCCCTGTGCAAACTGGTGCACTCATTAACAAACGACAGTAGAACCTCCTTGTTGAAAACCTTTCTTACCAAAGTATTTAAAATAAAAATGATCTAGAGTAAATGCAAAGTTAATGTCTCTCATTGTTAACACAAAGGATACAATTACATTCACCCAAGGACTAATTTCATTGCTACTATTTTTAACTTTCTAGCAACTAAATCTTTTTTTAACCTTAAATAAAATCTTAGCATTTTTGAGACTTAGAGAATATCTCATATATCCCGCTCTTGAACCTACCACATCTGTTAATTTACAAAAGAGCTATCTATTTGCAAAGCAGCCTTCTGTTTTTGAGTAATGGACACATTCGGATTATTTGAATACACTCTGACTGCAATGTTATAATTTTTGAAAACAAAAAAGAGTTTCTAACATTTTAAAAAATCGTAATTATATGTATTGAAACCCCTATGGTCACATGAAGATAAACTGCTTGTACTTTGTTTGTTGGGTCTTTCGTTGTTGTTGTTATTATTTTTAAAATAAATCTGCCCAAAATATACAAATGAATTCTGGTTTCCAGTATGTAATTTTCCATATGCTCACAGATACTTTTTGTTATGCTGTTGAGAAAACAAAAACAAAATGTTTTGTCTATATATATTTATTGCTTTGTAAAACTGGTCTTCATTTTGATTGTTTTCCTGTGATGCATCCTATGTAAACTACAGGAGGAGACTTTCTGAAATGTCAGTTTGAAAAAAAATAAAAGGCTTTCTCCACAACTCTATACGAAATCTGTGATACTAAGGGTGAACAACCTAACAAGTCTGGCCAAGAGCCCTTCCCAAATGTCATGAAAGCTATCCATCTAGAACAAGGTTTCTCAACCTTGGTACTATTGACTTTTGGGGCCAGAGGATTCTTTGCTGGGCAGGTGGGAATGAAGGATGTTTAGCAGCATCCCTGGGTTCTACCCACTGGATGCCAATAGCAAGTCCCTCCCCATTGCACCAACCAAAAACGTCACCAGAAACTGCCAAATGTCCTTTGGGGAACAAAATCAACCTGGCTGAGAACCCCTGTTCCAGAAGGCCAACATCAGCATAATCCAGAATATCTTTCCCTGGAGGAAAAAACTAATTACTAAATATGAAATGAATTGTGTGAGCTCATTCCAGCTGCCTTAATTATAAAAGTAAATGACTTTATAATCTCTAAATGTAACCAAAGAGAGTTTCTGAAGTGACCTCCTGCAACCCAGTTAGGGACCCATTTACAGTGAGGGGGCGATGATGGTTGAATTTAGGAGTCAACATGACTAGATTAAGGAATACCCAGGTAGCTGTTAAAGTATTATTTCTGGGTATGTCTGGGTCAGTTTTCTGTAAGAGATGGGCATTGAATTAGTGACTAAGCAAAGAAAATCCATCCTCATCCAGTGTGGGTAGGTACTACCCAGTCAGCTGAAAGCCCAGACAGAACAAAAAGGCAGGGCAAAGACAAATTCTTTCTCTCTCTCTTCTGGAACTAGGACATCCTTCTTCTCCTGCCCTTGTACATCAGAACTCCAGGTTCTGTGGTCTTTGCACTCCAATACTTACACCAGGAGCCCCCACCCATTTCTCAGGCCTTCAGCCTCAGACTGAGAGTTACACCATCAGCTTCCCTGGTTCTCAGGCCTTTGGACTTGTACTAAGCCATGATGCTGGCTCGCCTGGTTCTCCAGATTACAGATACCTATGGCAGGATCTCTCAACCTCCATAATCAGGTGAACCAATTCCCGTAGTAAATCCCCCCTCTCTCTCTCTCTCTCTCTAGATAGACAGATACATCCATCTATCTATTTATCTCTCTCCTATTTGTTCCATTTCTCTGAAGAATCTTGACTAACACAGGGATCGAGGGGTAGGGGTGGGATTCACACACAGAAATGAAGTCTAATTCATCTTGAGATCTCATTAGCCTGGTCACTGGCAGAAAAGGACTGAGAAATAATTAGGACTTGGGATCACCAAAGATCCAAACCCATGGTAAGACCCTTTTGCTGCATCAGGTTCCTGAGGGAGATATTTGCAGAAGGGGTAAGACAAAGAAAATAAACATTCTATTTACTACTGGGGAGTTAAACCTTAAATATAATTCTCTGGTGAGCTGGGCTGGACCTAAATCCAAGGAGCCCATGAAGCCTCCTTAGAATTACTCCCTAAATTCACTCCTTTTGAGAGAAAAAAATTAAAAATAATAATAAAAATTTTAAAACTATGGGAAAGCAAACCAAAGAAATCAAGAAGATTATATGAGGAACTAAGAATTTAAAATTATGACACATCTTAGAATACTCTGAAAATCTTACTGAAAGAGATACAGTCTCTCTCGGTAATCTGCTTTTCTGCCATTCAGGTATGAATCAGCATTGCTCTTCCTCATAATGGTAATGAGATGTCCTCTCATTACCATTATTAGGCATTCCAATTTTTGTGCAAAGCATCAGCTTACCCATTAAATTAAGGCCAGCCACCATCAAAGAGAAGAAGAGTCTTTCACAGCCTTCGCCGAGTAAGTATTTGCATCACATGTGGGGTTTTAATAAACTTTTTTTTAAAAGAGGGGGCCTCACTATGTTGTCCAGGCTGGAGTTTAGTGGTTATTCACAGGCATCATCATAGCATCCTAAAGCCCCAAACTCCTAAACTCAAGCAGTCTTCCTGTGTCAGCCTTCCAAGTAGCTGAGACTACAGGTACACATGAGAGTTTTTAAAGGCTCTAAGTCACTTACTTTTTTTCAAGAAAACTTCCATTCCAACAGGCTGCAGAAGATAATATCTGAACAACACCACTGCTCAAAAAAAAGAAGGGTGGGGGAAGCCTTTAATAATTACAAATAAATGGTTATTTAAGCATCAACAATAAAGTAATCATTTACTCTAGGATTTAATTAATAGCAGTTCTTTCTTAGTCAGCTGAAGCTTTCGAAAATGTGCATTTGCTTTAGAAAAACAGGATGTCACATCTCAAAAGGAAGAAGAACTTAAGTTTTCCATGTTAGGAAAAAAAAAATATCAAAGCTCCTGAAAGAACACCTCTTGTCCCAAGAATGTTCTTGAACTTTTTCCTACCACCAAGCATCTAAGAAGTGCCCTATCTAAACTCCAAAGAGAAACACAGAATAAAATCAAAAAAGAGAAGCCAAGTTGTTACTTCCCAAACACAGAAATTATCTTTGCAAATTAATACTTGAAAAATTACTTCTATTTTGCCGCATATCTGAGATGGAAATTAAAAAATAAGCGAAACAAGCACTTATTCCCATTACCTTCTATTATACAGGCTCTGGGGAAACAGCTAATTCTGAGGACTCAAAATGAAACTGGACATCAGGAATCCTGGGCCTTTCCATTCAGTGCAAGGAAAAGGGAAAGAATAACACAAATATATGCCTGGGGAGGGGATTACAGTAGTTTCTGTTAACCACATAACTAGATCAGGAAAGATCTTTAAAGATCATTTCTTCCATCCATTCATTTTATAAATAAGAAAACAGACAACTAATGGTAAAATGTCACAGTTTCCCTTGCTGGACCCCAGCTAGCCCTCATCTCCTCTCCCCTGCTACCCTTCCAGCCTGAGCTCCTTGGCAGAGCCATCCTATGGTGAGGGATTCTGAAGACTGCCACAGAGCTGCTCTAGGGTGTTCCTAATGCTCTCTTGCTCAAAAAATTACTACCTCAAGTGCCTCAAAGTTTAGAGTCCTGGTCATTTGGCCCACTACAATCTATGTCATAATGCAGGAACCATTATGTACGTTTCTGGGGATAACCACAACTTAGTGCACAGAGCTTGATTTACTCTTCCCAAGAATCAGACTTTGCAGAAAAAAGTGGAGAAGCTGAGGAAAGCCAATGAAAATGTGTAAAAATGTGCAAAGGAAAATTATCCTTTAAATTTAATAAAAGGTCTCAATCCTACTTATTTTTTTTTTCTACCTGACTCTGAATTACCATCTCAATCATTTTGAATAGGAAATTGCTAAAAATTATTAAGATTAGGTAAGATAACAGCTGTCTCAGATTTGGGATGTTTTGGAACATGCATACACTAAAACCCATGGGAGTTACACAACCAGAACGCTAAGCTCTCTTAGCAGAATCACCAACTCAGGCCTTCATCAGTCGGGATTTTTAAGATATTACAATGAACTAGGCAGGTTGAGGCATATACTGTGTGTAAGAATTGGGGATCCATCCATTATGTTATTTGGGGCTAAGAAGATCAACCCTGAAATAGTAACCAAAAAAACAAAACAAAACAAAAAAACCCACAATTCCCTAAAATGCAAAACCCCATTTACATTCACAGTATCAATATGCAAGTAGGGAAAATCACACTAAGCTAAGAAGTTAAGACATACTTTGTAGAAAAAAAAAAAAATGAAGACAAGCAGCCACATACTTGATTGTATTTGCATTGTTGTGTTCTGAGAGTTTTTGTCTCCAAACCGCTATGGTTTCATCATTTATTAAACTGGTATAATGTGCTTGGTTCATAGTCCTGAAGTCAACAGCAGGAGAAGAATTCTGGAGAATTAAATGTAACAGTAAAAAGAAGAAATTACGTAGCATGGATCTTGTCTCCTCTCCTTTCTCCCACATATTCTCCATTTTATGTTTCACTTATGATCTAAATATTGTGGTGTGCCGCCCAGATCCCCTCCACCCTTCAGAATGGAGGCTCCTGACAGATCCCAGCTGGGCTGCTGTCCAGGACTTGGCGTTGACTGTTGCTTCACTATCACATCCAATGGCAGGTAGACGCATGGTGCAAAAGTCCAGTCCCCGGCCGGGCGCGGTGGCTCAAGCCTGTAATCCCAGCACTTTGGGAGGCCGAGACGGGCGGATCACGAGGTCAGGAGATCGAGACCATCCTGGCTAACACGGTGAAACCCCATCTCTACTAAAAATACAAGAAAATTAGCCGGGCGAGGTGGCGGGCGCCTGTAGTCCCAGCTACTCGGGAGGCTGAGGCAGGAGAATGGCGGGAACCCAGGGGGG
Source organism: Theropithecus gelada (assembly GCF_003255815.1). Lineage (NCBI taxonomy): Eukaryota > Metazoa > Chordata > Mammalia > Primates > Cercopithecidae > Theropithecus > Theropithecus gelada. The sequence continues at coordinate 53,192,310 of NC_037672.1, forward strand.
CGGAGCTTGCAGTGAGCCGAGATCGCGCTACTGCACTCCAGCCTGGGGCACAGAGCAAGACTCCGTTTCAAAAAAAAAAAAAAGTCCAGTCCCCTTGCCTCAACTCAGGACTGGCTGAAGGACCTCACAACTTCAGTGCTCCTCAAGGGGACTGGCTGAGGCCCCTGTTACAACTGATCTGCATTTCAGCCCCTCCCTCTGCCCAATCCCGCCTCCTTCATCCCTCAGTAGATGTTCTTCTAGAGGGCACTCTCCCAAAAACCTTTGAGTCTCGGGCCTGTTTTCCGGAGAAACCAACTCAGTACAACTTTCCCAGCCCTCTTTCCCCTTTGCTTTGAATCACTGTAACAGCAGGTTTTTAAGGTATTAGTCACCTGCCATAAATGTCCTCCAAACTTCAACAAAATGTATTACAAAAGAGTCAGAGTTCAGTTATAATCTATATGACAAATAACCTATAAAAACAATGACTCTTAATTTCTTGCTTCAAGTATATAGCTATTATAAGAAAAATGGCAGAAAAAGATGTCAATAATGTATGTCCTTGAAAATTCCAAATGCTGCCCAACACTGTGCATCTTTTATTCAGTGAGATTAAAGAAAAAAAAAATAAGCACTTTCCTTTTCTAAAATTGCTTGTTTTCAACTTATTTTCCCCAAACCTTGTTCTTGTTCGAGAACTAAGAAAAAGTTGATGGTGCTTTATACTCCTTGTCTCCAGTTAAGAGGAAAAAGGTAATATTAAAGCACTCATTCATCAGCTCATGAGATCTTTTTTTTCTCCTTTGTACCTACACATAAAAACAAAACTTTCAAAGTAAATTTTCTTGGTTACTTTCCCATAGCTTCAAGTTAAGGTATCATTATGGGAGGAAGGAGTAGAGCATGTAATAAAACAGATGCCTGACAAAGTTTGTGATCATCTGGTTATTGATAACTATTCTACTAAAATGTCCACAGATATCTATGGAGAGAACAAAAATCATCTTGAAGTACATACAAGGAAGTCATAATCCAAAGCAGATGCTGGAGTACACACACAGATTACCATTGTTGTTGTGTAAATTTTATTTATTTCCTCCATTCAAAGGGGCAGCTGAACATCAATTCTAACACAAACCTACAAAAAAATACAGACTTGGAACTAGTTTCTCAATCCTCATCATATGTCCAATAAACCAGAGATGCCTTGGGTGAAGCACAAGTTCAGAATCACTTAAAGAACCAAGAAAAAATATCATTCTTCCTGTCTTTAATACATACAGGCAAAAAAGGAAAAATTGCTCTTAGGTCAGTGTTTCTCAACTTTGGCTGGACTTTGGATCACCATGGGAATGTTCGATAATCCTGATGACCAAGTCATACTCCAGACCAATTAAATCAGAATCTCTAGAGGCATCAGTATTTTGTAGAGCTCCCAGGTGATTCCAGTAGGCAGCCAAGGTTAAGAATCACTGTTTCAGGAAAAAGATTATGAGATAGACACACACACACACACACACACACACACACACACACACACACAAAATTGTAACAATCCCAACCACATTCCCTCTTCAACTCTATCCAGGGAACAAAATGAAAGGAAAAGGAGATGCTATGGTTTACATTCACTAAATTCCCAAGACCTAGAATCAGTGCAGCAAAGGGGTATCTGACTATAACTCCTTCCCTCCCTTCTTTCACCTAAGGCCTGGCAGTAATGAATGAGTCAGCCTTTTATAAAAATAGAGGCTGTGGCCGGGCGTGGTGGATCACGCCTGTAATCCTAGCACTTTAGGAGGCTGAGAAGGGCAGATCACTTGAGGTCAGGAGTTCAAAACCAGCCTGGCCAACATAGTAAAACCCGTCTCTACTGAAAATACAAAAAAATTACCCAGGCGTGGTGGTGGACGCCTGTAATCCCAGCTACTCGGGAGGCTGAGGCAGGAGAATCGCTTGAACCCAGGAGGCGGAGGTTGCAGTGAGCCAGGATGATGGCATTGCACCCCAGTCTGGGTGACAGAGTGAGACTCTGTCTCAAAAACAAAACAAAGCAAAACAAAACAACAAAAAATATAGAGGCTGTAACTATACAGGTGCTTTTTCTTGGTTCTTTAAGTGATATGGTAACAGGGTAAATATATGATTTGATTGGCCTCTGTATCTAAATAATCATCTCTGGTTAATAGTTTAAGTAAATGTGTATAGGTTTCAGTTTCTCTCAACTCGTCAAAGTCATTCTCTGTCCAGCTTTTTAAGAGTAACATCTTCCTAAGTACTGTTTACTTTCCTTTTGTGTGTGTGTGTGTGATCTTATGCTATGGGTACCTCTCCCTCTTTCCAGTTGTTTAAAGTTTAACCTGTCCTGTCTCTCTAATAGTATGCTACTTCACTTCCTTCTCATCAGCGTGTTGTTTTCCAGGCCCAACAGTGTTAATTACAATAATAAAAATCAGTTACATATATCAGATACTGTATTTATAAAAGAAAACTAAGTTTCATGTTAAATTTCACAGGAAAACTAAAGTTGGATACTATTACTCAAGTCAGTTACTAGGGGAAATAAATACTTAAAACTCTACTACCTATTGACAAAAACTGATTATCTTCCACAAAGTCAGTGCCTTTTGTATTTTGTTATATTGATATCTTGAAGAAACAAAGAATAACCTCAGCTTTCCTCAGGATTTCTCTCTAACACACACTCTGAGGCTGGGTCTGAGGCCTTAGCAGCAGTTCCAAATCACGCCAGATGGCAGCACTAAGCCACCTTCTTCAGGCACCTGACCTGGAAAATAGCTCATCATCAGCTTTAGCTGTCCAGCCTACAGCCTCAGGCTCCACCAGGACCTTTTCCAACAGAATCATAGAACCAGAGTGACTACAAGGCAAAAACTTCGTGTACTTAAAGATAGCTAAGTATCAAACTAATAGAGAAAGTTTCCAAGACTGAAAGAGCCCCTGGTTTCCATAGTTGTTCATTTTCTTCCTGGTCAATTCTGACTCCTTTATCATCACTAACAGCCCCTTCCTTGCTCCTCCAGGAGAGCATAAGCATCCATGCACCACTCAGAGCTGGTCCTGTTGAAATGCTTGCTGAATAAAAGCAGGAAGGGTGGGGAAGGAAAAGAGAAGACAGGAAAGAAAACACAGGGGAAGGAGTGCAGCACTGACAACAAATCTGTGCAGCTGTTTTCAGACTGAATTCCCCCAGCAAGGAAGAGTGGAAGGAATTCGAACCCTGTCACAGAGTCCTGGATCCACACTCTACCTCAAGCAGAAAGACAATGTCACACTGTCTTTATCCACTACAGTGATGCGGGAGACAATAGGAGGGAAAATTTTGGTGTCACGTCATGAGCAGATTATAAATAACAAAATACATCTGAAAATTGTGGTATCTCTTACATATATATATATATACACACTCAATCACATCAAACAAAGAAACCCACCAAGTTCTCAAATACCTAGCATTTGTTGCCACTTAACCGGGAAGAAAAGAAATGGAAAATCAAATAATGCCAAAGTAAGTACAAACTCCCTAGGCATCCTTTACAGTGTTTCTGGAACAAGTACAAATATAAATAAATAATTTCAAATTATAAATTAGAACTCCATAGTACCAGGAGAACTGTTGGCACTTCAAGGGAGCCAAACAAACTTCTTCCAGATTTAGTTTGTTTATTTTAGAAATAACATAAGATTGGTAGAAACAAAGAGTAACATTGCTCTTTATGTTGCAATTACTTGTTAAAACAAATATTGCTTCACCATTATTCCTCCCTGGAAATAAGAGTCACAAGAAAAATTTTACCTCATATTTGGAGCAAAGTACAAAAGTTTGGTCTCCTCCAGAGAAGATCTGCTTAACGATATGATATTTAAAGCGATCTGTCAAAAAAAATTCCGAAAGCATATTTTTCAATAATTGAAGTTTCTCCTCGATCCCCTTTTCTACTGTTGCAGAATACGCTTCAGAGTGGGTACCTATCCATTTTAATTGTGTCACAGAAGTAAGAAATCTTCTCCCCTGGCTCACTGCCTAGGACTGTTTCTACTTCAATTAAAAATAAATATATAAAATGGTATCCTCCACTCTAACTCTTCTTCTGCCCCTCCCCAACTGCCAGCAAATCCTGACCTCGTTTCTCTTTTTCATTCTAACTCTGGCATGCCACTGACCTGAAATCTGAAATGGGCACTATTCTTTACGGTAACAAATAATTTAGCATGTGAGTGTGGTGGACCCACGCCCCTTCAGGATGAATCTTGCCATGCAAGGACCTCCATTTCCTGCTCCCTGCTTCACCTCCCATTACACTGTGTCCATGGCGACAGTCTCCTACTACCACGTTGCCTTTATTTCTAATACACCACACTATTTCACATCTTGGTGCCTCCTCCCTCTGCTGTCCCTGGCACACGGGATTCTCCATGAATGTGCCCACCAGGAGCATAACCTGAATGTGCTTCTGGAGCTGCACCTTGGTGGTGCTCACACCAACTCCCTCACAGTCCTCCATACCTGGCTAACACTAAATCATCCTTCGAGGCACAGCTCAAACTTCCTCTAACCACAATACTCCTCTATGCCTTCCTCTGTGCTCCCACATTACCAAGAGGGTTCCTAAAACCATGTCATTTACATAACTGACATTTACCTGCTTATGTTATAAAATCATTTTGGCAAACATCCAAGCACAAATTTAGGACCATGGAAGTCAGGTTATAACTCAACTTCAAAAATTTGCGGTTTCAAAATAACCAAAAAATACCTGAGTTGGTAAACTTCCTAAATAAATGTATTCCACGTGTGAGTACAATGTCTTGGAGAAAAGAATTTACAACAGAGAAGAGGACACAAAGCCAGTCTTTTGCTTTTGGGAACATCATCCAAACAAAATCTTGTTTATTTATATTTTAAGCTGCACTACATTTCAGATGCTCATATATTCATTCCAAAAACGTCTACTGAGTGACAAGTTCATGCCAGGTCCTGTGCTATATGCTAGGTTTACAAAAAGGAAAAGAGTTTGTCTGTGTCCTTGAGTTTCTTATAATCCAGTACTAAAATTTATGATGGTTACTGTTTCAAACAAATTCCTGATCAAGCCATAAGTGTGTCACTTTATCGACTTCAAAATCAAAATTAATTACTAAATTACACTTCCTTTTAATGATTCTCTAGCTCCATTTCAGCCTCAGATTTATTATTTCAAGGTGAAGCAGTCATTCAATATTAATGACTGCCTTACTTTGATTTCCAGTGAAACCAAGACTGTTATTTAATTATTTTTTAAGGGAAGAAAAAAAATGGCATAAAAAGAAATCACATCGTGTTATGTACCAAAACACAAATAGCAAAGTAGAGGTAACACAGTACACAGGATTTAGAATGACCTAGGTTTAAATCCTGCCTCCAGAATCTATGTGATCTTGGGCAAATTACTTGACCTCCTTAAGACTTCGTTCCTTATCTCTAACATGGGGATAACAACCACTAACTAGTTCTTAGGCTATTTTGAGTGCTTTGCATAGTAATGAAACATCATTAAGCATTCAGTACATGCAAACTATCATTATTAGCAACAACAATAAAATGTACACACCACCACCAAGGTCTGTGAAAACAAAGTAACTGGTAGAGTTTGAATGTATGTTCTGGTCAAAACTCATGTTGAATTGCAGTAATCCCCAATGTTGGAGGTGGGGCATGGTGGGATGTGTTTAGATCATGCGATCGGATCCCTCATGAATGGCTTGGGCCCTCCCCTTGCTGAGAAGTGAGCTCTTGCTCTGAGTTCACATGAGATCTGGTGGTGTAAAATGTATGGCACCTCCCCTCCACTCTTTCTCTTGCTCCTGCTTCTGCCATGTGAAGTGTCTGCTCTTTCTTCGCCTTCTGCCATGATTGAAAGATTCCTGAGGACTCCCCAGAAGCCAAGCAGATGCCTGTATCATGCTCCCTGTAGAGCCTGCAGAACCATGAGCCAATTAAAACTCTTTTCTTCATAAATCACCCAGTCTCAGGTGCTCTTTATAGCAATGCAAGAACGGCCTAACACAACAGTATTTCCTGCCTTATTTATTCTCTACGATCTCAACTATAAAGTTTCATGCACAGTAAGTATTGAAATTATTAATTGATGTTTAAAAATACCTTATCTTCATTCCCTCCAAAAGACCTCAAAGTAAGTAACAGATACATATTCTGTAAACAACTGCTTTCATCACTTAAAATACCATTAAATTCCAGAGACGATCATTCTTACCAGCTCGGGCTGAAAGCTGGCCACTGTGGGCGGCCCAGTAACCCTTGACAGGAGATGGGCACTTGACATTACAAGTGTGCCCAGTTCCTAATTGACCTCTTGCTCCACAACCAAATGCATAGATGAGTCCGGAAGAAGGCACGAAGGCTAGGGTATGTTGTCTGTGAAAAAATAATTTAACTCATCAGCATAGTTTCTACTAATGTGGATGTACACTCTGACTCTAACTTTTAACTTCCACATGTGCACAGCACAGGGTGCTCCTATAGAGCCTTCCCCATGTTAACACGTGATTCTTCTTGCAGCGGCTGCTCTCCATACTACTATCCTTCTCTAATACTCTATATCATGAGGAGGGCGGCAAGTCAGCAAAGAGCTAAATGATCTGCTGCATGTGGCCTCTGAGATGAACGGAGAGAAGCAGGGTAGACTCAGGCAAAAATTTCCAAGAAGTTCTTTGGGACTCTCTTATTTTCCTTTCTTTATCCCTTCCCCACATCCTGCTACTCTTTATCCCAAAAGAAGCCTAATGTCTCCATGTTGCTCTGTTTATCTAAAACCCTTCCTTGCCACACTCTACCAAGGTCTTTCTCCACATTTCACCACAGGCATGCATGCAGTTAAGATCTCTTAAAATGACAGTCACTAGGTATAATCACATTCTTCATCACTACAAGATAAGACCCATTTCTGGGTCCAAGTGAATACAAGGAAGCTTTGAGGAGCACTCACCTGCCACAAGCAATCTGAGTTACTTCACTACCCATCAGTTCTAGAACTCTTCTAGGATTAACCTCATCATTCATGGAGTCATGTCCAAGTTGCCCACAGGAACCAGCGCCAAAAGTAAACACACCTCCACTCTAACAAAGAACAAACACCATATGACTTCACTGTATCCTTAAGGGTACACCTCTAAAACCTATATACAAAATGCCTATCACAACAATGTGCACAAGAGCACTACATTCACTTGACACTTCACCAAAATCACTTTGTAAGGATGTTCATTAAATAGAAAAATAATAAAAAGGGAATTTCAGACTGCATCTTTATGGAACAAAGATAGCACTGCTCAAAGGAATGTGTGCCTTCTGTAAATTTTAAAAATTGTTTAAAAGTACAATGATATGTTAGGAAGCAAAATTTATTTTTTTTAATTTTTTTATTTCTGATTTTATTTATTTATTTATTATTATTATTATACTTTAAGTTCTAGGGTACATGTGCATAATGTGCAGGTTTGTTACATATGTATACTTGTGCCATGTTGCTGTGCTGCACCCATCAACTCGTCAGCACCCATCAACTCGTCATTTACACCAGGTATAACTCCCAATGCAACCCCCTCCCCCCTCCCCCCTCCTCATGATAGGCCCCGGTGTGTGATGTTCCCCTTCCCGAGTCCAAGTGATCTCATTGTTCAGTTCCCACCTATGAGTGAGAACATGCGGTGTTTGGTTTTCTGTTCTTGTGATAGTTAGGAAGCAAAATTTTAAAAAAGGAGAAACAAGGAGCTAGGATAAATGAGATGATTTTACATATCATTCACATATAAGAAATTAAGTGCTCCTACAAATTCCTTGGTAAGTAAGCTGGTTTTTTTTAACAGCTGTATTTAAATAATTTAAATAAATGTTAAGGCATTTTATGAAAGTGAACCTACAATAATATTTGCTCAGTATAAAAATACATTTTCATTCTCTCTAGAATATATTTAGAAGCAAAAGAAACACGATTATTTTAAAACATTAAATTGCTGTTTCTTTTTTATATATTTAAATGACTTGTTTTAAAGGAACATAGGATATATATACACACATGTATCTACTGTCCTATATTTTAAAGTTATTTATATTGAACTATTCTTAAATGTTACTAAGACACTCTACAAGATTACCAAAGAGGATAACAGAGACATATAAAAAAGTAGTCTTTTTCTATTCCTTTGGAAAACAACAAACATAAAAGAGAGCATTCGAGTTCAAGCCACAATACTGTAATCACACACCATCACTACACTAAAATAATCAAGCAATTCTAATCACCCATCTTATCCCCAGCACCAAAGAATACTCCGAGCTCCTTACCTTTGTGAGAACTGCTGTGTGTTCTTCTCCACAACTAATATAGACAACTTTTTGTGTGCGTAAGAGTTTTACATGGCATGGAGACTCTCGATCTAGAATAAATTAAATATCAGAATATCACTACCATTTGACTTTGAGATGAAATACACACAACTATCTTGGCATGAATTTTGGATTCCTGGATTCCTGACACATGTTGTTTCCTGCCTGCATCTGTACTTGGATACCCAACAGACTTCTCAGTTTTAATTTACCAAAAACCTACCTCATGGTTTCCCTACACTCTCCAACCCTGCCCACTCTCCAGCTCACTTTACCACATACACATAGTTTTCCCCATTTCAGAAACAGTCATTTTGCCCCTCCAGCTGTTTCTTTATTTCAAACCACACGTCCAGCAGTGAACAAAACCAACTGGCCTCCTCTTCAAAATACATTTAAATTCTGACTTTACTCCCACAACCTCCACGCTGGTCTTCCAGCTTCCCCCTTGACCCACTACAGCCAAAGCCAAAGTGGATCACACCTCTCCTCCAAACCCTCAGGGTCTTCCCCTCTCACTGAGAAAACCAGCTAAATCCTCACCCTGCCCCTCAGGGCCCTGCATAACTGGGTCTACACCACCTCTCTGACCTGCAGCTGTGCTACTCTTTCCCTTCTCTCCAACTACATCTCTTCCCACATGAGCACCTTTGCACACCCGGTTCCCTCTGACAGAAATGTTTTTCACCCAGACATCTACATGTCCCATTTCCCACCTGATTTCCTACAGGTTCTGCTCAAACATTTTCTTATCAGAGGGGCCCTTTGTAACCACCTTGTGTAAAGCAGGAAGCTGCACTCTCAAACCTTGTGTATTTACTGGTTTTGTTGCACCTCCACTCACTAGAATACAGTCTCCACTAAGACAAGGATGTTCTCTATTCTGTTCACTGTTGTCCCTTAGTATCTCACATGGGGCTAGCACATAGTAGATCCTTAAGAAGCATGTGTTAAATGAATGTGCTTTTAAACTAAATACATACATATGAAGGGTTTACCTACCTTTTTCATCACTGAGCCCCAGCTGCCCTGCATTATTCATCCCCCAGCCAAAAACAGCTCCTGAGAGAGACAGGGCAAAGCTGTGAGCCCCTCCGGCAGCCACCTGAGCCAGTGGGATCCCCTCCAGGGACCTCACCCTCTGCGGGCTGGCTTGAGAGGGGAACTCCTTCCCTAAGCCAAGCTGCCCATGGCTGTTCTTTCCCCAGGTGAAGAACTGGCCATCTGAAATAACAGGATAACTGGTATTACCATAAAATGATACAAGCTCCACACACAAAAATAATCAAGTTATTCGGGTCATTTGCCAGTTGCCCCCCAACACCAAACCCACCCGAGAGCAAAGAACAGAGACACTTCATGCTGTCAGACTGCCAAAACCCAAACTCCCAAGTGATAACAGAGAGGTAAGCTGAGTCTTACTGCCCTTCAAAGGCTATTAAAATTTATACACAGAAAATATTAAATGTATAAGTAAATTCAATTTCAAACAGGCCAATTACCAGGCTTAAGCAAGATCAACTAGTTCTGACCATACTAAGACTATGAGACCCAAGACTTCAGGAGGTCCAGCTATGACCACTTGGTCTGCTCTGCAGATAATCAAGCAGGACACAGAAGTGCAGATTTATTTAGGTTTCTCCAACTCCTTTTTCATTTATTTGGGAGCTTGATAGTGGAATGTAGCTTGAGAGTTGGCTGTCGCTAAGAAAAATCAATCTTCTCCATGCTCAGAACACCTAGGTATGGTCCTGCCCCCTGCTCATCTTCCCCTGTGAAAGTTGGAGCAGCAGTGATGACCACCTACTTCATCATCCACACCCTGAGAAAAGGATGAGCTATGCAAAGCCCATCTGAGAACTGTCACTGTCCAACAGCAATGCATAGACCCTAACCAGTTAATTCAAAGTTTTGAGTTAGATAATATCACACAAAAAGACAAAGAGAAAGTTTTCAAAATTAACATAGCATTAGCATATGTTTAATGTTACTTTACCAGCCGCAAGAGCCAAGCAATGCCAGTTGCCACAGGAAACTTGTAATATTGTTTGCTGGTTCAGCTTTTGTATTAACCTAAAACAGAAAAGGCTTTCTTTTTCAGATAGATATTCACACACAAACACAATTATCAGAAATATTCCCAACTAAATAAAATATCAATAATAAATAACATCATCTTGCCTAAAAGTCTTTTTAAGGCTGGGCACAGTGGCTCACACCTGTAATCTCAGCACTTTGGGAGGCTGAGACGAACACCTGAGGTCAGGAGTTTGAGACCAGCCTGGCCAATATGGTGAAACCCCATCTCTACTAAAAATACCAAAAAAAATAGCCAGGCATTGTGGCACATGCCTGTAATCCCAGCCACTCGGTAGGCTGAGGCAGGAAAATTGCTTAAACCTGGGAGGCAGAAGTTGCAGTGAGCCAAGATCGCACCACTGCACTCCAGTCTGAGCAACAAAGCGAGACTCTGTCCCCCGTCCCACCCCCTCAAAAAAAAACTCTTTTTAAAATCAAATATATAATCTTACATGATATAATTCTATTAGGTCTTTCATCAGCCTCCTGTCTCTTAGGTAGTTACTGTTTAAAACAACAACAACAACAAAAAAACACTTTTGCATTTAGACCCATTGCCACAATCCTCCATTATTTCTCACCTTGTCTTCTTCAGTTCAGGGCCAAATGGAAAGAGCTACAGAAGAAAGATCCTAAGAATATGGTTGGTGTCTATGTGGCTTTCAAAATAACAGAAATGCCACCATCCAAAATAAGTGAAATGTCAATTTCACTTCTGGGTATATACATACAATATGGTACACACACACAACAGAATATTAATCAGCCTTAAAAGGGAAGGAAGGTCTGACACATGCTTTTAACATGGATGAACCTAGAGGACATTATGCTAAATGAAATGAGCCAGTCACAAAAAGCTGAAACTGTATGATTCCACTTATATGAAGTATCTATTGTAGTCAAATTCATAGAAATCAATTTTGCAAGATAAAAAAGTTCTAGAGGCCAGGCGCGGTGGCTCATCACTGTAATCTCACCATTTTGGGAGGCCAAGGCGAAAGAATCGCTTGAAGCCAGGAATTCAAGATCAGCCTGGGCAACAAATCAAGACCCTGTTTCTACAGAAACTATCAAAAGCAGCTGGGTGCGGTGCCATGAGCCTGCATTCCTAGCTACTTGGAAGCCTGAGGTGGGAGGATCATCTGAGTCCAGGAGTTCGAGGCAGTGAGCTGTGATCACACCACCACACTCCAGCCTGGACTACAGACAGAGTGAGACCCTGTCTCAAAAAAAAAAAAAGGTAAGAAAAAAGAAAGTCTAGGGATTGGTTATACAACAACGTGAACATATTTAACACTATTGAGCTACACATTTAAAAATAGTTAAGATGGTAAATTTTATGTTATGTGTATTTTACCACAATTAAGAAAAATAATAAGAGCCATGCCTCCAAAACCCGAAATTCCTAGGATGATAAAGAGAAGGGTCACATGATTTCTTTTCAAATCTGACTCCCCTGCTTGTTCATGTGAAAGAGAGAGAACAGCACCTATTTTAGAGTTGTGGCGAGAATTAAATGAAAAATTCCAGTTAAAGTGCTTGGCACTACCCAAGAAAGTTGGGCACCCTGGGAATACCTCCTGCTCTCTATTTTAATAGTTGACAAGTTGTCACGTTCATCTTCCCTAAGTGTATTGTGCCATGGAAACTAAGGGGTCGGATGGATACCCCTTGGAAGAGGGGTATCTTTGAAGATAGATATCCTCTGGGGGAGAGGACAGAGGATTATTTAGATCAACACTTAGATAATGCTTTTGTTCATGTTTTATTTTCTCAGATATAAAAATTTAAAATAGAGTTCACAAACACATTTAGTGTTTAGTACCAAATATAAATGAACTTTTTTTATTCTTATAACTGCAGATTCATGTGCAATTGTAAGAAATAATATAGAGAAATCCCTTATATACTTTGTCCAGTTTCCCCTAATTATAACATTTTGCAAAATTACGTATAATATTATACCCAGGATATTGAAGATATTAACATTAATACAATCTACCAATCACATTCATATTTCTCCAGTTTTACCTGTACTCATTTCTGGGTATTAGTTTTATCGTGTAAGTGTATCCACTCTGCCACAGTCATGATACCAAACAGTTCCAACACCATGAGAATTCCTCATATTAAACTTTTATAACCACTCCTCCCCTTCCCCTGTTCCTAACCCCTGGCAGCCACTAATCTATCCTCCATTGAGAAAATGTTGTTATTTTTTTAAATGCTATATAAATGAAATTGTACAGTAGGTAATCTTTTGGGATTGGCTTTTTTCACTCAGACTAATTCCCTGGATATTCACCCAAGTTGTGTTAATCAATAGTTTATAGAACAGCACTATTTTCTAAAATTGAAAAATGCATTACTGCCTAAGAGACCAATGTTTCTCAGGTTGCTATATAGCAACAACCCTTTTTCCTATCAAGTTTACACTCAAATTCCCCATCACCATTACTCTTGTCACTATCAGTTGTAGAAAAGAAGCAGGTCAAAAGAACAAAGATAGATAATAGAGAAATTGTACCCTTGAGGTAGGGAAGAGGGGGTTCACATAGTGCAAGCACATACTGTATTTTACCTTCTTGTCTCCTTCCATCCTCCCCACAACTCTATAAGGTACACAGTAAGTAATTCCATTTTTAAGTTAGGAAACTAAGGCTTAGAAAAGTTAAACAACCTGCCCAAGGTCATTCACCTTAGAAGTAAAAGAGCCAGTATTAGAATCCAAGGCTTGTTTGACATCAAAGCTATGTTACTTTCCACAATACAAAGGTATAAATTAATGAATTTATTTCAGTTAACTTATAATAAAAAACTATATACAAAGTCTTGGAAGTCATCCATAATTTGAACATAACTAATGAATATTAAGCTACTACTGTAGCACAGATTACTTCATTTTTAAAAATGAAATGCCATTAAAAACCTTAATTGTGTTTTGGTCATCAACAAATGAAATATTTTTGCCATTAATGTTATGAACATTTTCCCTAATATTACACACAACATAACATCTAGCACTTCTTTTTTCTTACTGCCACTCTTCCTCTCCCCACAAAATTAAATTAATTTTTGGAAGAAATGAATCTAAGACACTACCTGTCCTAAATCAGGAAATGAATCAAATCACTCTTACCTCCATGTTCTTATTTAACACAACTTTTGATTAAAGAGACAAAAATCTAAGAAGGGCAAGAAAGAAGAGGAAGAAGAATATGCTGTCCTTTAAAGGGGACAATAATTAGGCAGAGGAGGAGAGGCCACTTATTAAATTTGTGCTGAGCAATGTATGTGACAGGCACTCCTAGCAATGGTGATGCTAAAATAAATCATCCAATTATCCTGCCATTAATAGCTCACATCTTTGTAGTAAAAACAGATATTAAATCAACAATTACAAAGAATGTGTTCCACAGTAGTGGTATATGAAACATTTGTAGCATAAAGGAGTAAGAATTAAATAAAGGAAATAAAATGGCAGCTCTTTGATCATTAAGAACCTTCAACAAACTGAGACACCACCACTAAAAAGTCCATCTGAAAGTAACTACAATATTTGGGATGTTCTCTTAGTGGCAACTATTAGATACTTAGCTAAATCATCTAAGGTTCAGATTTAAGTAAATCTTTGAGAGACTCAAAACCTACTGTATTGATACTTTTACATTAAAGAATCTATGTATATCTGGTATTTTAGCTGTTTGGAATGCTTAAGGTGATTTGGCCTATCATTAGAGTAACAGGTCAGCCTTGTGATTCTATTTTAAAGAACTTACTTGAGTAATTCAGACTTGCAATTTTCAGTCGAAAGTTAATAAGCCTACAATGTGAAAGATGACTTTTTTATTCAAACATTTATCAATTGCCAGGCGCTCAGCGAGCAACCAGGCTACTAGAATAAATAAAGTACAGTTCCCAACTGACTCACATTTTTGAACCAGAGACAGACACTTCTATAAATAATTGCAACTTTTGTGACAAGTGTTTTAATAGTATAAGGCACAGGAGTGGCACAAAGGAAATAGCAATTAAATGAAGAAAACAGAAGAAAAACAAGGAGTCTAACAAATCAACAGCAGGAAATAGTATTTAAAACGACTGACATTTGAAAACCTTCTTACCTGGGCACTGCCACAGAATCCTCAGTAGTCATGAGTCCTAGCTGACCATCACTCCCTGCACCCCAAGAAAACAGCTGGCCTCGGTCACTGAGGGCCAGACTGTGGGACTCGCCACATGCCACATGAATGATATGCTGATCTGCCAGAGCTCCAATTTGTTCTGAAAGAGACAAATTGGAGGAAGAAAATGTACAACCCAGAAACAGGAATAATACTGCTGCCATTACACAGGATTATCTTCCTGGGCAGTTTTATTTTTTAACAAGAACCACTTAATCTGAATATTTATAGAGATTATAAATTTCACATATTTCTAAACTCTATCGATTTACATTTGGAGACCCTGGGTAACATACATAACTATAGTAGCACACACATCCCAGATGTTCCCTGAACCTATACAGCCATGAGCCTGGTGTTTCTCTATCCAAGCAGAAGCCTGTACTATTTGGAGATGTTCCATCCAAGAGGCCTAAATGTTGAGTGGAAATGAAACATATTCCTAAAACTAGCGGGAGTGAGCGAAACCCTGCCTGGAACAATGAGACCCTCTCCCCCCACACACAAACACACCCAGAATTCTAAACAGCTTTCTCCCCTCAGTTCTGGAACCCAGTCTTGTATGTATACAGTGAGGAAATACAAGGATTTCTCTCTGGGAAAACTGGCCCAAAAGACAAGACCCACAGATAGTGACATTTGTGTGTTCCTCAATGAAATGTCCAGCTTCCCATCAGTCAACAAGAATCACCCACACACACACAGCTCCACTCACATTTTAGCACCTCACCCTTAAATGTAAAAGGCCAGACAAGGATCACCCTATGTGTGAGGAAAACTTAAACATGAAAAGCAAACAGCAACATAAACAGAAGGAAATGAACTCTGAAAAAACAGATCATGCAGGGAGCAAAGTTTCTTAAAAGTCTTTTGAGAAACCAAAGAAGATATTTCCACTCATGAACTAGAAAGAGAGTGCTATAGGAAAGCATTATTCAAAAAACAAACAAACAGAAATATCTTGGAAACCAAAAATGTGGTACCATAAATTAAAAAAAAAAAAAAAAGAAAAACTTTCAAAAGCAGGATTGAACGTTAGAAATGAAGAAATTTTCTAGGAAATAGAAGAAAAAAGCAAAGAGAAAATCAGAAGAGGAAAAAAGATAAGAAATTAGAGGATTGTTTCAAGAGGTCGAATATCCAGAAAGAGAATGGAGAGATCACAAGATAAAAATATTTCAAAAAAAAAAAAAAATCACAAGAAAATTTCACACTGAAAGGATCTATTAAGTGCCCAGAATAATGATCAACAAAATATCTACTGTAGAACCCTTCATCTTGAAATTTCAGAATAACAAGAAAGAGTCTAAAAGTTTCTAGAAAAGAACATGTTTATATACAATAGAACAGGGATCAGAATGGCATCATAATTCTCAGAAGCAACACCAAAAACTGTAAGACAATGGAGCGATGCCCTCACAGTTCTGAAGGAAAGTAACATTCAAGCAAGAATTCAATACCCAACCAATGTGAATGAAATGTGAGGCAAGGGGAGCAAAAGGGAAGTTTTGGAGCATGTAAAGCTCTCAAAATATTTTACCTCCCATACTGGTTTTCTCAGAAAGCTACTGGAAGATATGCCTCCAAAACAAGAACTCAGGATTTAGGAACCAGGAATCTTACAAAGACAGGAAGGAGGTGAGAAACCCTTCTAGACAGCTGTGTAGCATGCCTACAAAGCAAAGGTGGAGGGATGTCTCCAAGGTGAAAAAGAAAATGCTATTAGAGCATTATGAGTTTTATAATTCTACCAGAGATAGAGAGGTTACTGTGGGGGAAAAAAAAAAATTAAAGTCATTAACTTCAGGAAAAACAAAATGATTTATGAGAAAGAAAAGTAATCATGGTACATGCAATCATAATAACAGAACAAAAATACTTTCCATAGTTAATAATTGTCAAATTTTATTTAAAAGATTAACTATTTGGGGAAGGACAAGTGTCTGGTGGTGAAGAAGAGGAAAGGGTGGGTAGAGAATATAACAGAACTCTAATCTTTGCCAGTGTGAAGTTTCCAGATTATGTCCAATATTGAAAAAAATCAAGAAATAATATTATAAGCATGTTATGTAGAAACATAAAGGTAAGCAGCAAAAAAAAAAAAAAAGCTAAAGAGTTGAAATGACAGGGAGTGAGATTCAAGATAAGGACAGGTGAGGCAGGGAACTGTTATTTAACCTAAACACAGTTTGCATAAATATATTCCTTCAAAACAATAACACTTTTTTAACTGAAAATATGCTCATGCCAGAGAAATTACCATAATAAACAGAAAGATTCTGTAATTCCTGTTGTTCCCATTGTCCATCTTCTTTAACTTCTGCTCACTACTTACTTCCCAACTCAGCCTTGCACCAGGCACAAAGAATAGTCCTATCTTTACCTTGCAAAAATGTAAGGAATGCTATCAAAGGAGCCCAGGTGGCTCAGACTCCACTCTAACCAAATTTCCACCTCATACCAATTCCAAGACTTAGAAGGCTTTTCTGTTCTCTAGGCCTGGGACCTAACCTGATGCCTTATTCATGACTGAGGCCTGTCTCTTGGTACCTAACCTTCCTGCTACCTTAACTGTCTGAATGTTAGTATATAGCCTAACACAACACTAATAAGTTTCCCCACTATCCTGACACTGTGGCTCTGATTCGTCTGCCGTTTTCTTTCCCTCAATCTCTCAGCAGCATCCCTCTCTTGATCCTGTCTTTACTACAGCTGAGTAGCCTCAAAAGGGAACATCTGGATTCCAATGACCATTGACTCCCAGTCACGTCAATCTCTAGGCAAACCAATTCCTGTCCCATCACTCACCAACCCCACCTGGGCTCCTTTGATAGCATTCCTAACATTTTTGCAAGGTAAAGGACTATTCTTTGTGCCTGGTGCAAGGCTGAGCTGGGAAGTAAGTAGTGAGCAGAGGTTAAAGAAGATGGACAATGGGAACAACAGGAAATCCAGCTACCCTCACCACAACAATAAAACCTGTAGCCACAAAGGCAGAAATACTGTTCAGCAACCAAATGTTGATGGAGAACCAAACCACTGGTTACACAAGTCTAACTTATTCTATTTCTTCTAGCCAGAAAACTGTGCTCGTCTAATTCAGGCTGGAGATCCGTCACTGTGGAACTCTAATCCCTCTTCTAGAATCTACCCCCAGGTCAGCCCAGTGTGCTGATGAATGCCTCATTCACTCCTCTCTCTGAATACACCCCTGCCCCACTTGGGAACATTCAGGCTGCAGTGCCCTCTGATTCATTTTCACATGCAGTCTCTTCTGATTCATTCCGTCAAGACTATACACTATATTTTGCAGATCATGATGGAACCTCAACCCACACATTAAAATAACTAAACACACTGAAGAAGCATTTGGTATTTCTTAAGGATAAAAGTATACTTTCTCTCTGAACCTTTCACAGCAACATTTTAAAGTCTTTAGTAATGTTTTCAGTTCTGAACAAGTCATGGTAGGTAGGGCAGCACAGTGGCCAATGTGGAGCGCTGCTTACAGCAAGTCAGCAGTTCAGCTGGACTTGCATTATTAGGGTTAGTTCTACTTAGCTCTTGAGCCCATCATAATTTTTTAATGTTTTTTGAGTTAATGGTAAATTTGTCATTTAACCACCAAAAGATCGTAACTGAGAAGGATGATATGAGTCTAGGGGGTAAATGGATGATGCAGATTCTTAAGCCTTGCAACAACCCTGTGAGGCAAGGGTACCACAGCTGTCCTCAGCTCAGAAAGAGGATGTAATTTGGCCAAGGCTCACAACTAATGATTGGTGGAACTGGGATGGACACCAGGTCTGTCTGACTTCAAAACCCATTATACTTAACTAAGCTATATTGTCTTTCCTCATGGAAAAGAATTACATAGATTTTAAATTGGTAAAAGTAACCTATAAAGTGAATACCCTACTTATGGATAATGGAAAACTAACTTTTCCCTCATCGTCTGTTCATATGAGAAACACATCCCGTGGCTTACAGTTAATAATATCAGCAGCTGGGTAGAAAGGACAGTAGTTCTCCCTTATCTGAGGTTTTGCTTTCCAGAGTTTCAGTTACCTGCGATCAGTGCAGTGCAAATATATTAAGTGGAATTTTCCAGAAATAAGCAATTCATAAGTTTTAAACTGCACACCATTCTGAGTCCTGTGATGAAATCTCTCACTGTCCTGCTCTGCCTGGGACATGAATCATCCCTTTGTCCAGCATATCCATGCTGTATATGCCCCCTGCCTGTTAGTCCCTTAGTAGCTGCCTCTGTTATCAGATTGCAAAAGCGTAGTATATACAGCTTTTGGTACTATCCAAGGTTTCAGGTATCTAGTGGGGGTCTTGAAACACATCCCCTGCAGATAAGGAGGGACTACTATATACAGTATATACAAAATTAGTGATTAAAAGTTGGCACTAAGTTTTTAACTAATAAAACTATAATAAAATAAATGTAAGCACTTTGTAGTACAAAGAGGGTTAAACTTTCACCACTTAGATGTCTCCTTTCTGCTTTTCCGCAAATTGTCAACTCTACAATTATACTTTTCTTTAGTAGCAGAAAACAAGACAGAGACACACTGCAGGAAACCCAGCTCTTCGCCCTACCATTCTACACATTCTAAGCCCTCACATTCACCGTAACTCTTGATTTCCTGTTAGCACTGAACTCTTACTCTCCTGCACATCTTTCCTCCTGCTGCTACACTCTGCTCTCCTGACTACTTTTTCTCCAAAGTACTATCAACCCAGTCTGTGGGGTCCAGCAGACTTTTACTGAAAGTCTGGGTGATGGAGATACACTCCATCTCGGCAAACCACTCAAAACAAAATATTATACATCCAAGTTCCTCTGCAGTTCCCAACACAGAAGATGGCCTGGTATCTAATTTTCATCCTAGAGTCTCCCCGCCTCCCACAATATGACTAAGCTCTTTCCCTCATTTTCTTTCTGTATCTGAAAGGTCCTTTTCCAAAGCCATATTCCAATTTCTTTCTTAATTAATTACTTTGGTCTAAACATTTTGGGGTATCTGGACTATTTCCATAAGAGGTATTCTATCTTGCTTCTGAGCCAAAGCACTGAAACCAGAGTCTGCTTTAAAAAAATTTTAATTATCATAGAATAAACTTGACCTTTTTTTGGTGTATAAGTCTATGAATTCAAACACATGTAACTACCACCACAATCAAGATACAGAACAGTCCCATCACCCCAAAAATGGTCTTCATGCTATACCTTATAGTCACACCCTCTCCTCATCCTTAACGCCTGACAACCAACAATCTGTTTTCTCTCACTATAGTTTTGGGTTTTTTATACAGTCATGTAAATGGAATCATATAGTGTCTAACCCTTTGAAACTGGATTGTTTTACTCATAATGCCTCTGAGATTCAACTAAGTGGTTGCATGTATCAACAGTTTGTTCCTTTTACTGGTGAGGAGTATTCCACTGTATAATGGATGAACTACAGAGCACTGTTCCCAGGTTTTAGTGATTATAAATAGAGATGCAATGAACATCATATACAGCTTATAATATGACAGTAAGTTTTCCTAACACTGGAGTAAATACCCAGGTATGAGATTGCTAGATCATATGGTAAATATATGTTTATTTAAAAAAAAAAAAAAAACAAAACCCTGCCAAATCATTTTCCAGAAAGGCTGCACCATTTTGCATTAACACCAGCAATTAATGAGAGTTCCAGTTGCTCTGCATCATTGTCAACACTTGCTATTATCAGTACTTAATTTTACCCATTCTAACAAGTATAATGGTAGTTCATCATGGTTTTAATTTGCATTTCCCTTGTGGCTAAAGATGTCAAACATATTTTCATGTGTTTATTTGCCATTTATCCTTTTAGGATAAATGTCTGTTAGAAGTTCTTGCCAATTTTTAAAATTAAATGTTTATTTCACTATTGTTGAGTTGTTTTTAAATATATTCTGGATACAAATCCTTTGTCGGATACATGATTTGCAAATAATTTCTCCCAGCTTGTAGATTGTCTTTTCATTCTCTTAACACGCTCACAGATGAGTCTACTTTAACAACTTTTTCCTTTATGGATTATGTTTTTGGTGTCATGTCTAAGAACTCTCTGCCTAACCTCAGGTTATGAAGAATTTCTCCTCTGCTTTCTTCAGAAAGCTTTATTGTCTCACATTTTACATTGAGATCTGTGATTCATTTTGAGTTGTTTTAAAAAGGTATGAGATTCAGATCAAGGTTCTTTTTTTTTTTAAGATATAAATCTCCAAGTGTTCCACTACACTTTGCTAAAAACAACTAACAAAATCCTTTCTATATGGAATCTCTTTTACATTTCTATCAAAAGTCAATTAATGGTATTTGTGTGGATATATTTCTGGGCTTTATTCTGTTCCATTGGACTGCATCTACACCTCCAGTACCACATATCCTGGATTACTATACCTCTATAGTAAGTCTTAAAATCAGACAATTCCTTCAACTTTATTCTTATTTTTCAAAATTGCTTCAGGTATTCTAGATCCTTTACCTTCCCATACAAGCTTTATAATTGGCTTGTCTATATCTACAAAAAAAAAAAAAGAAGAATACTACTGAATTTTAGCTGAAATTGTCTTAAATCTATAAGTCAACTTGAGAAGAACTGAAATATTTACTATAATTTGTTAAAGGTCTTAATCCATGAACACAATACGTCTCTCCAGTTACAGAGGTCTTTGATTTCTTCTACCAGACTTTCGTAGTTTTCAGTATATAGATCTTATATATGTTTTGTTACAGTTATGCCTAAGTATTTTATTTGTTTGGAACAATTATAAATTGTATTTTTTATTCCAGTTTCCAATTACATATTGTTAATATATAGAAATAGTTGACTTTTGTGTACTGACCTTGAATCATACAAATTTAACGAATGGTTTTTTAATTTTCAATATAGACACTGCAATTTTTAATAGAAATATTTTTTTTCTGAGAATAGAGACAGGTTTTTTCTTCCTTCCCAATTTGTTTGCTTCCCCCCATCACCACCCCCGCTCCTTATTCTTTCCTTATTACACTGGCTAGAACTTCTAGTATGATGTTAAATAGCAGTAGTGAGAGTGGACATCCTTGCCATGTTCAATGGTCTGAATGTTTGAATCCCCCAAAACGTATGCTGAAATCACCCCCAAGGTGATAGTGCTAGGTAGTGCAGCCTTTTGGGAAGTGACAAGGTCATGAGGGCAAAGCCCTCATGGTTGAGATTAGTGTCCTTATAAAAGAGATGATAGAGAGCTAGCTAGCCCCTTTCACTATATGAGGATAGAGCTTAAAAGGTGCTATCTATGAGGATGACAGTGCTCAGCAGACACCAAATCGGTTGGCACATTGGCCTTGAACTTTCCAGCCTCCAGAACTGTAAGAATACATGTTTGTTCTTTATAAGCCAACAAGTTTGTGGTATTTTTGTTATAGCACCCCAAATGAACTGAAAGAATGCAATCTTTCAACACGGCTTGACATAGCTATAAGATTTGCTGGTAGATGTTCTTCATCAGGTTGAAAAAGTTTCCTTCTACTTCTAGTGTGTTCCTCATGAGAGTTCTTACCATAAATGGTTGCTGCATAATGTCAAATTCTGTTTTCGGTATCAACTGACATAACCATGTGAGTTTCTTCTTTAGATTGTTTTTCCTATTGTTTAAAGGAGATTTTATTTAATCAGTGTTATTTCTTATTTAAATGCTTGATAACATTTGGCAGAGAAACCATGTGAGTCTAGAGATTTTTTTTTTTTTTTTTTTTTTGAGACAGAGTCTCGCTCTGTTGCCCAGGCTGGAGTGCAGTGGTGTGATCTCGACTCACTGCAACCTCCACCTCTTGGGTTCAAGCAATTCTCCTGCCTCAGCCTCCCGAGTAGCGAGATTACAGGCATGCACCACCATGCCCAAGTTAATTTTTTGTATTTTTAGTACACATAGAGTTTCACTAAAAATACAGTATGTTGGCCAGCCTGGTCTTGAACTCCTGGCCTCAAGTGACCTGCCCACCTTGGCCTCCCAAAGTGCTGGGATTACAGGCATGAGCACTGTGCCCAGCCAAGGGGAACTTCTTTTTAAGGCTTTAAACCATGAATTCCATTCTTTATAGTTATAGATAACCCATTTAGACTATCTATTGTATGTTGGGTGAGTTTTTGATAGTCTGTGGTTTTGGAAGAATTGTCCATTTGATCCAAGTTGTTAAATTTATATTGAGAGAATGTTGTCAGGTTCCATTACAAAGCTTTTAATGTCTGCAGGGCCTGCAGGGTAATAATATCCTCTGTTTCACTGATACTGGTAACTTACCAGTTAAAATTTTCTTTTTTTCTCTTTGACCTCCTTGCTAAAGGTTTATCATTTTATTGATCCTTTCAAAGAGCTAGCTTTTGGTTCCATTGATTTTCTCTATTGTTCTTCTATTTTCAATAACACTGATTTCTACTTTCATCGTTATAATTTTTCCTTGTACTTACCTTTCGTTTATTATGCTCTTAATATTTTTCTCACTTCATAACTGAAGGCTTAAATTATTGATTGAATACTTTTATTTATAAATAAGCTTTTAGCACCATAAAGTTCTCTCTAAGCACTGCTTTAAGCTACATCCCACAAATTTTGATATACCATATTTTCATTTTCGTTCAGTTCAAAATATTTTCAAATTTCCCTTGAGACTTCCTTTTTGACCCATTGATTATTTATAAGGCTGCTGCTTAATTTTAATCTAAGAGTTTGAAGACTTTTCTGCTATTTTTCTGTTATTAATTTCTAGTTGAATTACAGCATAGTGAGAGAACATACTTTTAATTATTGCATTCCTTTAAATTTTGTTCAGGTTTGTGTTATGACTCAAAATATGGTCCATCTTGGTGAATGTTCTATAGGCAGTTGAAAAAAGTGTGTATTCTGCTGTTGGATAGAATGTTCGATAAGTATCAATCATATCTAGTCCATTTGATGGTGCACTTCTATATCCTTGCTGATGTTCTATCTATTAGTTCTATTTATTACAAAAAAAAAAGAGTAAAAAGCCTCCAAATATAATTTTAGATTTGTCTATTTTTCCTTTTATTTCTGTAAGTCTTTATTTCAACTATTTTGAAGCTCAGTTGTTAGGTATACACACATTTGGGATTCCTATGTTTTCTTGGTGAACTGACCTTATTTACTTATTTTTTTCCTTTAAGTTCCAGGATACATGTGCAGAACGGGCAGGTTTGTTACACAGGTATACATGTGCCATGGTGGTTTGCTGCACCTATCAACCCATCACTTGTTTTAAGCCCCACATGTATTGTCCTGATGCCCTCCCTCCCCTCGCTCCCCACCAAAAGGCCCCAGTGTGTGTTGTTTCCCTCCCTGTGTCCATGTGTTCTCATTGTTCAACTCCCATTTAGGACTGAGAACATGTGGTGTTTGATTATCTGTTCCTGTGTTAGTTTGCTGAGAATGATGGCTTCCAGTTTCATCAGTGTCCTAGCAAAGGACATGATCTCATTCTTTTTTACGGCTGCATAGGATTCCATGGTGTATATGCACCACATTTTCTTTTTCCAGTCTATCATTGATGCGCATTTGGGTTGGTTCCATGTCTTTGCTGTTGTAAATAGTGCTGCAACAAACATACGTGTGTATCTGTCTTTATAGTAAAATGATTTGTATTCCTTTGGTATATACCCAGTAATGGAATTGCTGGGTCAAATGATATTTCTGGTTCTAGATCCTTGAGAAATCACCACACTATCTTCCACAATAATTGAACTAATTTACACTCCCACCAACAGTGTAAAAGCATTTCTATTTCTCTGCAGCCGCGCCAGCATCTATTGCTTCTCAACTTTTTAGTAATCGCCATTCTGACTGGCGTGAGATGGTATCTCATCGTGGTTTTGATCTGCATTTCTCTGATGATCAGCGATGTTGAGCTTTTTTTTATATATTTGTTGGCTGCATAAATATCTTCCGTATTGAATTGTCTGTTCATATCCTTTGCCCACTTTTTGATGGGGTTGTTTTTTCTTGTAAATTTGTTTAAGTTCCTTGTAGATTCTGGATATTACACCTTTGTCAGATGAGTAGACTGCAAATATTTTCTTCCATTTTGTAGGTTGCCTGTTCACTCATGACTTTCTTTTGCTGTACAGAAGCTCTTTAGTTTAATTAGATCCCATTTGTCAATTTTGGCTTTTGTTGCCAATTGCTTTTGGCATTTTTGTCATGAAGTCCTTCCCCATGCCTATATCCTGAATGGTACTGCCTGGGTTTTCTTCTAGTGTTTTTATGGTTTGGGGTTATACATTTAAGTCTTTAATTCATCTTGAGTTAATTTTTGTATAAGGTGTAGGGAAGGTGTCCAGTTTCAGTTTACTGTATATGCTAGCCAGTTTTCCCAGCACCATTTATTAAATAGAAAATCCTTTCCCCATTGCTTGTTTTTGTCAGGTTTGTCAAAGATCATATGGTTGTAGATGTGTGGTGTTATTTCTGAGGTCGTTATTCTGTTCCATTGGTCTATAAGTCTGTTTTGGTACTAGTACCATGCTGTTTTGGTTAATGTAGCCTGGTAGTATAGTTTGAAGTCAGGTAGCATGATGCCTCCAGCTTTGTTCTTTCTGCTTAGGATTGCCTTGACTATGTGGGCTCTCTTTTGGTTCCATATGGATTTTAAAGTAGTTTTTCTAAATCTGTGAAGAATTTTAATGATAGTTTGATGGGAATAGCACTGAATCTATAAATTACTTTGGGCAGTATGACCATTTTCATGATACTGATTCTTCCTATCCATAAGGATGGAATATTTTTCCATTTGTTTGTGTTCTCTCTTATTTCGTAGAGAAGTGGTTTGTAGTTCTCCTTGAAGAGGTCCTTTATGTCCCTTGTTAGCTGTATTCCTAGGTATTTTATTCTTTTTGTAACAACTGTGAATGGGAGTTCATTCATTATTTGGCTCTCTGCTTTTCCACTGCTGTTGTATAGGAATGCTTGTGATTTTTGCACATTGATTTTGTACCCTGAGACTTTGCCCAAGTTGCTTATCGGTTTAAGGAGTTTTTGGGTTGAGATGATGGGGTTTTCTAAATATAGTATCATGTCGTCTGCAAACAAAGACAATTTGACTTCCTCTCTTCTTATTTGAATACCCTTTATTTCTTTCTCTTGATTGATTGCCCTGACCAGAACTTCCAATACTATGTTAAATAGGAGTAGTGAAAGATGGCATCCTTGTCTTGTGCCGGTTTTCAAAGGGAATGCTTCCAGCTTCTGCCCATTCAGTATGATACTAGCTGTGGATTTGTGATAAATAGCTCTTATTATTTTGAGATATGTTACATCAATATCTAGTTTATTGAGAGTTTTAAACATGAAGGGATGTTGAATTTTATCAAAGGCTTTTTCTGCATCTATTGAGATAATCGTGTGGTTTTATCATTGGTTCTGTTTATGTGATGGATTACATTTATTGATTTGCATATGGTGAACCAGCCTTGCATCCCAGGATGAAGCCGACTTGATCGTGGTGGATAATCTTTTTGATATGCTGCTGGATTTGGTTTGCCATGATTTTATTGAGAATTTTCACATTGATGTTCATCAGGGATACCGGCCTGAAATTTTCTTTATTTGTTGTGTCTCTGCCAAGTTTTGGTATCAGGATGATGCTAGCCTCATAAAATTAGTTAGGGAGGAGTCCCTCCTTTTCAATTGTTTAGAACAGCTTCTGAAGGAATGATACCAGCTCCTCTTTGTACCTCTGGTAGAATTCAGCTGTGAATCTCTCTGGTCTTGGACTTTCTTTGGTTAGTAGGGTATTTATTACTGATTCAATTTCAGAACTTGTTATTGGTCTATTCAGGGATTCAACTTCTTCCTGCTTTAGTCTTGGGAGGGTGTATGCATCCAGGAATTTGTTCATTTCTTCTAGATTTTCTAGTTTATTTGCAGAGGTGTTAACAGTATTCTCTGATAGTAGTTTGTATTTCTGTGGGATCAGTGGTGATATCTCCTTTATCATTTTTAGTGTCTATTTGATTCTTCTCTCCTTTCTTCTTTATTAGTCTAGCTAGTGGTCAATTTTATTAATTTTTTCAAAAAACCAGCTCCTGGATTCAGTGACTTTTTTGAAGGGTTTTTCAAGTCTCTATCTCCTTCAGTTCTGCTCTGATCTTAGTTATTTCTTGTCTCCTGCTAGCTTTTGGATTTGTTTGCTCTTGCTTCTCTAGCTCTTTTGGTTGTGATGTTAGGGTGTTGACTTGAGATCTTTCTAGCTTTCTGATATGGGCATTTAGTGCTATAAATTTCCCTCTTAACACTGCCTTCTTTACCTGTATCCCAGAGATTTTGGTATATTGCTTCTTTGTTCTCATTGATTTCAAATAACTTCTTGATTTCTGCCTTAATTTCATTATTTACCCAGGAGTCATTCAGGATCAGGTTGTTCAATTTCCATATAGTTGTGTGGCTTTTTGTTTCTTTGTTTTTGAGATGGCGTCTTGCTCTGTCGCCCAGGCTGGAGTGCAGTGGTGCAATCTCGGCTCACTGCAATCTCTGCCTCCCGGGTTCAAGCAATTCTCCTGCCTCAGCCTCCTGAGTAGCTGGGACTACAGGCACACACAGCCACACCTGGCTAATTTTTGTATTTGAGTAGAGACGGGGTTTCGCTGTGTTGCCCAGGCTGGTCACAAACTCCTGAGCTCAGGAAATCCACCCACCTTGGCCTCACAAAGTGCTGGGATTATAGGTGTGAGCCACTGCACCTGGCCAGTTGTGTGGTTTTGAGTGAGTTTCTTAATTCTAATTTCTAATTTGATTGCACTGTGGTCTGACAGACTGTTCGGATTTCAGTTATTTTGCATTTGCTGAGGTGTGTTTTACTTCCAATTATGTGGTCGATTTTAGAGTAAGTGCCATGTGGCACTGAGAAGAATGTATACTATGTTGTTTTGGGGTGGAGAGTTCTGTAGATATCTATTAGGTCCACTTGATCCAGAGCTCAGTTCAAGTCCTGAATATCCTTGTTAATTTTCTGTCTCGTTGATCTAACATTGACAGTAGGGTGTTAAATTCTCCCACTATTACTGTGTGGGAGTCTAAGTCTCTTTGTAGGTCTCTAAGAACTTGTTTCATGAATCTGGGTGCTTCCATACTGGGTGCATATATCTTCTTGTTGAATTGATCCCTTTACCATTATGTAATGCCCTTTGTCTTTTTTGATCTTGGTTGGTTCAAAGTCTGTTCTGTCAGAGACTAGGATTGCAACCCCTGCTTTTTTCCACTTTCCATTTGCTGGATATGTTTTCTTTCTTCCTTTTATTTTGAGCCTATGTGTGTCTTTGCACATGAGATGGGTCTCTTGAATACAGCATACCAATGGGTCTTGACTCTATCCAATTTGCCAGTCTATGTCTTTTAATTGGGGCATTTAGCCCATTTACATTTAAGGTTAATATTGTTATATGTGAATTTGATCCTGTCACCATGATGGCAGCTGGTTATTTTGCACACTAATTGATGCCATTTCTTCATAGTGTCATTAGTCTTTATATTTTCATGTGCTTTGCAGTGGCTGGTACTAGATTTTCCTTTCCACATTTAGTGCTTCCTTCAGGAGCTCTTGTAAGGCAGGCCTGGTGGTGATGAATTCCCTCAGCATTTGCTTATCTGAAAAGGATTTTATTTCTCCTTAGCTTATAAATCTTAATTTGGCCAGATACGAAATTCTGGGTTGAAAACTGTTTTCTTTAAAAATTTTGAATATTGACCCCCACTCTCTTCTGGCTTGTAGGGTTTCTGCTTAGAGGTCTGCTGTTAGTCTAGTGGGCTTCCCTTTGTAGGTGATGTGGCCTTTCTCACTGGCTGCCCTTAACATTTTTTCCTTCATTTTGACTTTGGTGAATCTGATGATTACGTGTCTTGGAGTTGATCTTCTCATAGAGTATCTTAGTGGAGTTCTCTATATTTCCTAATTTGAATGTTGTTCTGTCTTGCTAGGTTAGGAAAGTTCTCCTGGATAATATCCTGAAGTGTGTTTTCCAACTTGGTTCCATTCTCCCTGTCTCTTTCAGGTACTCCAACCAGTCTTAGGTTTGGTCTTTTTACATATCCCATATTTCTTGGAGGTTTTGTTCATTCCTTTTCATTCTTTTTTCTCTAATCTTGTCTGCCTGCCTTATTTCAGCAAGAGAGTCTTCCATCTCTGATATTCTTTCTTCTGCTTGACCCAGTCTGCTACTGATACTTGTGTATGCTTATGAAGTTCTTGCACTGCATTTTTCAGCTCCATCAGGTCATTTATGTTCCTCTTTAAACTGGCTATTCTAGTTAGCAACTCTCTAATCTTTTATCAAGGTTCTTAGTTTCTTTGCATTGGGTTAGAACATGCTTCTTTACCTCAGTGAAGTTTGTTGTTACCCACCTTCTGAAGCCTATTTTTGTCAATTCATCCATCTCACCCTCCGTACAGTTCCACACCCTTGCTGGAGAGGTGTTGTGATCATTTAGAGAAGAGGCACTCTGCCTTTTGGGTTTTCAGCGTTTTCTCATTGATTCTTTCTCATCTTCATGAGTTTGTCTAGTTTTGATCTTTGAGCCTGCTGACCCTTGGATGAGGCTTTTGTGGGGACATTTCTGTTGAAGCTGTTGTTGCTGCTTTCTGTTTGTTGGTTTTTCTTTCAATAGTCAGATCCCTCTTCTGCAGGGCTGCTGCGGTTTGCTGGGAGTTCACTTCAGGCCCTATTCATCTGGTTCACTCCCGCATCTGGAAATGTTACTTGAGGAGACTAGAGAAGAGTGGAGATGCGTGCCTGCTCCTTCCTCTGGGATCTCTGACCTCGAGGGGCACTGACCTGATGCCAGTAGGGATGCTCCTGTATAGGATGTCTGACAACCCCTGTTGTGGGGGGTGGGGTCTCACCCAGTTGGGTGGCACTGGAAGCAGGGCGCATTTAACAAAGCACTTTGGCTATCCCTTGGTGGAGAGGGTGTGCTGTGCTGGGGGAAAACTCACTCATCTGGGCTACCCAGATTCCTCAGTGCTCGCAGGAGGAAAGACTAAGTCTGCTGGTCCACAGAGACTACGGCCACCCCTCCCGCTAGGGGTTCAGGCCCAGGGAGATCAGAGTTCTGTCCCTTAGCCCCTGGTTGGAGATGGAGTTCCTGCAAGAAGGCTCTGAAGCTGCAGTGTTGGCTGCTGCCCCTCCGGCAAGGAGTTCAGGTGGCTTAGACAGCAGGCAGCCACAGCAGCAGTGATGGCTGCCCCTTCCCCTGGGGATTTGGATAGCTTAGGCCAATTCTAGCCCAGTGAGAATCTGCACAGCTCAGTGGTTTTTCACCCAAGGCCCCAGTGGCATGGGCTCACAAGTGGGATCTCCTGATCTGTGGGTCGCTCAGTTCCGTGGAAAAAGCAGTTTCCAAGGCTGGGTAGCACACTCACTAACCACCTGGGTAGCACACTCACTAACGGTTGCCAGTGCAGGATTGATACACTGTTTTGGATCTTTTCCATGGGAGCCTCCAATCGCTGCTGCTTCTAGTCAACCATCTTGGCCCCGTCCCCCTTGAATTGACCATTTAATCATTATGTAACATTTCTCTGTATTCCTGGTCATTTTCTTTGCCTGCCTTAAGCTTTACTCACTAAACGTTAATTCTGATTAACGTTTGCATAATATATGTTTTGTATTCTTTTACTTTTAATAATCTTCCTATATCATTATTTTTGAAGTCAATTTCTTATGCACAGTAATTTGCTGGGGTTTTTTAGAGTCTAATAGGATAATCTCTGTATTTGAGTTGTTTAGTTTAGACTATTTCTATTCAATATAATCATTGCTATATTTGGATTTTTACCTACTTTGTTATTGTTTTATTTCCTGTTTCTCACTGATCTACTTCCTCTCTCTTGCCTTCTTTTGTGTTAAATAATTTTAGTATTCCATTTTAATGTATCTATTGTTTTCTACTATATTACTTTGTATAGTTTTTTAAGTGACTGTTCCAGGAATTACAATATCAATAATTATCTTTTCAGAGCTTACTTAGAATCAGCATTTTACAATGCAAAATATAGTACAAAGAAGAAACTATACCATCATATAGGTTACTTTACCATCCCTCCTTTAAGTTACAGTAATCTTAAATATGCTTTGAACCATAAAATATACTTTAAAGAACTCAAGAGTCTATTATATCCCCAGAGAAATCTGCTATTTCTGTTGCTCTTCTTCATTCCTGATGTGTCACTATTCCTTCTGATATCATTTCCCTTCTGTCTGAAAAACTTCCTTTTGTTATTATTTAGTACAGGCCTGCTAGTTGAATTCTCTGACTTTTCCTTCACCTAAAACTGCCTTTGTTTCCTTCATTTATAAAGGCTATTTTTGCTGGATACAGAATTCTAAGTTTGCAATTATCTTCTTTCTATGATCTGCTATGCCACTTCCTTATGGCCTCTAGGGTTTCTGGTGTGAAATCCACGGTCTTCTGAGTTATTGTTTCCTTATATGTAATGTGTTTTTTTCTCTGGGCTTTCAAGTATTTTCTTTGTCTTAATTTTTAGAAGTTTGATTATGATGTGTCTGAATGCAGGTTTCTTTGGGTTTGTTTTGCTTGGGTTCACTAAGCTTCTAGAATTTGTAGGTTTATGTCTTCTGCCAACTTGGAAACTTTCCATTTTATTATTTTTGCACTACATCCTTTGTCCTCTCCAGCTGGGACTCTAAAGACATGAATATTAGACTTTTTGTTCTTGTTCCACAGGTCCCTGAAACTCTGTTCATTTGTTTTCCCATCTTTATTATCTCTGTCATTCAGACTGCATAAATTCTACTGATCTATCTTCAACTTCATTGATTCTGCCAGCTCTGTTCTGCTATTGAGGCCATGCAGTGAGCTTCTCATTTTAGTTATGGTATTTGGTTCTTCTTCACATCATCTATTTCTTGCCTGAGAACTTTGTTTCTCCATTTGTTTCACAAGTATTTGCACAAGCTTGTTCAAATATTTGTATACTAGATGCTTTAAAGTTTGTCAGATAATTCCAACATCTAGATTATCCCACATTGGCATCCATTGTCTCTTCCCATGCAAGTTGAAATTTTCCTGGTTTTTCCTATGCTGAGTAATTTTGGATTGTACCATGAACATTTTGGATATTACATTACAAGATTCTGGGTCTTCTGGGGAATGTTAACAATTTTTAGTTTTCAAAAGCTTTACACTGCTTTTCAGATGTGTGCCCTGTGTACACACCACAGAGCGGCCAGTCTGAGTGGTTATCCATCTCTTAGTTCAGCTCTCAAGATCATTTATATGCTAAGTAGAATAATTCCACGCAGGCAGAACACAGAGGTGAGCCAAAGAGTTCATGGATAACCATATGGAGTTGCTTTCATGGGCTCTCTGTGATCTCCCAAATACTTCCACGTTTCTTGGGGTTCCTTTTTAGTCCTCTAGCCTAGGGACTTTTGCAGCTGCACCTGCCTCTAGGGCCAAATGGCAGGAGGATAAGAGGGGAAAAAGTGGTAAACTCACTGCCAGCTTAGTGGTGCTTCAAATTCTGATCTTCTTTCCCAATCTGCCTGCCACTGTTTGTTTTTCAGAGTTATTAAATAGTCGCTCCAGGCATTCTGTCTGGGTTTTATAGTTGCATACAGTCGAAGACAGGAAGGCATGTACTTATCCATCCTTCCCAGAACTAGAAACTCAGGACCAGATTTTTAAAATAAGACTTTTTTCTCCCTGCTTTGTGTCCTTTTAAATATCAGAGAAAGTCCAAAATCTGTCTTTGTTCAATATGGCTAAATGAAAAAATAAAAGGCACAGCTCTCCCATGAATGTTTCAAAAACTGAATATGAGTTTAATCTTTCTAAATAGTAAAGGGCTAGATTCCTGGAAGTGGAAAGCATCCATGAGCATCTAATGTTTCATTTAAGTTATCTGAACATATCAAACACTCACTTGCTTAATACCAAGTATTACTGACCAGCTTTAAACAATCATTAAGCCAAATCTTTTCAACCAAAAAAATCAGAGAGAAAGATTCGTTATGATAAGAGTTTAGAGTAGTATTTCTTCTTTTTTCTTTTTTTTTTTTTTTCTCTTTTTTTTTTTTTTGAGACAGAGTCTTACTCTCACCCAGGCCCTGGAGTGCAGTGGCACAATCTCGGCTCACAGTAACCTCTGCCTCCTGGGTTCAAGCGATTCTCCTGCCTCAACCTCTCAAGTAGCTGGGACTACAGGTATGCACTGCAACGCCTGACTAATTTTTGTATTTTTAGTAGAGGTGGGGTTTCACCATGTTGGCCAGGCTCATCTCGAACTGACCTCAAGTGATCTGCCTGCCTCAGCTTCCCAAAGTGCTGGGATTACTGTAGCCACCACACCTGGCCCAGAGTAGTATTTTTCAGTTCAGAGACAGGTGACTTTAACCTTGGCCCTTAATGTATACACACAAAACTCCAAAACAAATTACTGTGAAAAATGTTTGAGTATATTTTCTTCTTAAAGCCATAAATCTAAATTTACTATGTATGCTTTCAGATGCAATAAGCTAGATATACTGACGAAGTCAATAATAACATATGGAGCCCTGTCATAGGGAATGGGAGGGGAGAAGACTTTGTAGTTTTGAGTCACTAGCATTCCACTAGTGGGAATAAGATCAGCTGCTGTGACTCAGTTATTTTCAGGAACTCAGAATTGCCAACCATGGCATAATCCAATGCTTTAAAGAGGTTTTTAATAAAGAATAAAAATTAGAAAACCACGTATGGGTTCTGACAGAGGAAATCGTAAAAACAGAGAGGTCCCCTGCAATGGTGCTACAATAGTATATATAATTTTGTTATAGTTAAATGCATAAACCCTCCAGGTAATAATTTAAGACTCCTCTAAGAGGACTGAGATCATAAATCTCAGGTGCAAAATACTAATAGTCCCTTTGAAGTCCAGCTCACGTGCTATCATGAATGCTTTATCCTTCACAGATCTTTCCTTTTCTGTAAAACTACAGCACCAGCTTCTGTACAACCACAGCCTGCTTGGGTACATACAAGAACTAGAGTGTAAGCTCCAGGAAGGCAGTTTCATATACCCTAATGCAAGCATATAACATTAAAGAAACACCAGAAAACACCTATTGACTATAAAATATCTGTAATAATCAAAATCAAAATCAATAAAGTCAGGCTTTAAAATCTCTTAAATGACTACCAAAAAAGTCACAGACAAATTCCAGTGCTATAATTCATATCAAAGGAGGGGGGAACACAAACTGTTTCATTTTTAAATCACTGGGGAAGCTCACAGACATTTCAAAGCATCATCATTCTTTACGGGAGAAATGGAGAATAATGGATAAACTAAAACATTTTCCAAGGGTACAATATCAGAGAAGTAACAGAAACAAGACAGGTCCATTTAGAAAATAAATTAATCTGTGCTAGATCCACTAACATAAACAGAAGATTTATTCTCACTCAGAATAAAAATCTACCCCTCCCAATTTTCACCACATGCTATACTTAGCCACTTGTACTATTCTGCCTACTTAGAGCTCAAATATTTTAACTTTGGCCTCCTTGGAAGGCAGTCAATACCCATAGACTGACCTAAAAAAGAATAAAAAGCTCTCTATACTAACTCACAAAATACACACCGAGAAGCTGACATAGTTTAACTGTAAAATCACAACAAAACACTTACCACTCCAATTCTTTACAAAAAGAGGCTATGTAAAAAATCTCTATATTTGACTTTGCATTTAAACTGTTGGTAACAAATATAAAAATTGTCCTTGATTAAATCAAAATATATAGAGATGAGTTTATTAGCCTTTCAAAAAAATAAAGAACTGGAAATTAAAGTTATAATACAAATCCAATCTATTTCTCCCAAAAAAGTTACACCCAATATTAGCATAGTATCTATCAGTACAAACTTTAAGGCTGGCATTTTTATAACATATCACCAGCCTTAGAATTTTGAATGTCCTTTGATCCAGCAGTTGTATTTCTACAAATATATCTTAAAGAAATAATGTACATGCATTGTTATTAACAGGAAAAAAATTAGAAACTAGGATTATATCCTATAAAATGAAATATGTAGTCATTAAAAAGGTTGACACCAATCAGTATGAATATGACCATCACAGAAAAATAATTATGAGATAGTAAGTGGAAAAGTAGGTTATAAAGTGGTATTTTCTCATATGACCTCATTTTTAAAATTACATTACTGTTTAAAAAAATACTGGAAAGATACAAACCAAAGTAATACCAATGTTGTTTTTGCTCAGGGTGGTAGAATTAAAGAGAATTTTTTATTTGCTTATTTTAGTTTACAGGTATTTAAATTGTGAGTAATAAACATGTATGTATTACTTTTGTAATATGGAATTACTTTTAAGTTTTGTTTTTGTTTTTTGTTTTGTTTTGTTTTGTTTTTGAGGCAGTCTCACTCTGTTGCCGAGACTGGAGTACAGTGGCGCAATCTCGGCTCACTGCAACCTCCACCTCCCAGGTTCAAGCGAGTCTCGTGCCTCAGTCCCCCAAGTGGTTGGGATTACTGGCACATGCCACCATGTGGCTAATTTTCATATTTTTAGTAAAGACGGGTTTCACCATGTTGGCCAGGCTGATCTCAAATTCCTGGCCACAAGCAATGCAATGCCTTGGTCTCCCGAAGTGCTGGGATTACAGCTGTGAGACACCATGCCCAGCCTTATTTTTAAGGTTTTTGAAAGGACTTCTTACCACTTGCCTCCCCTATTCACAATTTTTTCAACTATTCAGACCACATTCACTCAATGTGATTTAGTAAGAGGTCATTCTCAAGCCTGCAGATTGTTTTTTACTATTTTAAACTGTATGCTATTTTACTAACAATATCACTATAGATTATAATGCAAGACAAGATGCTTCCAGAGGGGCTTGCTAAAGATAGTTAATCCCACTCAATTTTGACAGCAAATGTGAAACATTTGATAATATGATAACATTTTATCACAGCAGGCAAAACATCCCTGCATTGGGATCCATCTACTTTACCTCTGAAATTGCAGTCTTCTGTCGATTTTTCTTTTTTTATTATTATACTTTATGTTCTAGGGCACATGTGCACAACGTGCAGGTTTGTAACATATGTACACGTGTGCCATGTTGGTGCACTGCACCCATTAACTCGTCATTTACATTAGGTATATCTCCTAATGTTATACCTTCCCCAGCCTCCCACCCCACAACAGGCACCAGTGTGTGAGGTTCCCCTCCCTGTGCCCATGTGTTCTCATCTTGAGTTAATTTTTGTATAAGGTGTAAGGAAGGGGTCCAGTTTCAGCTTTCTACTTATGGCTAGCCAGTTTTCCCAGCACCATTTATTAAATAGGGATTCCATTCCCCATTTCTTGTTTTTGTCAGGTTTGTCAAAGATCAGATAGTTGTACATGTGTGGTATTATTTCTGAGGGCTCTATTTCATTGGTCTATATCTCTGTTTTGGTAGCAGTACCATCCTGTTTGAGTTACTGTAGTCTTGTATTATAGTTTGAAGTCAGGTAGCATGATGCCTCCAGCTTTGTTCTTTTGACTTAGGATTGGTTTGGCCATGCGGGCTCTTTTTTGGTTCCATATGAACTTTAAAGTAGTTTTTTCCAATTCTATGAAGAAAGTCACTGGTAGCTTAATGGGGATGGCATTGAATCTATAAATTACTTTGGGCAGTATGGTTCTTCCTATCCATGATATTGATTCTTCCTGTCCATGAGCATGGAATGTTCTTCCATTTGTTTGTGTCCTCTTGTATTTCATTGAGCAGTGGTTTGCAGTTCTCCTTGAAGAGGTCCTCCACACCCCTTGTAAGTTGGATTCCTAGGTATTTTATTCTCTTCAAAGCAATTGTGAATGGGAGTTCATTCATAATTTGGCTCTCTGTTTGTCTGTTATTGGTATATAAGAATGCTTGTGATTTTTGCACATTGATTTTGTATCCTGAGACTTTGCTGAGGTTGCTTATCAGCTGAAGGAGATTTTGGGCTGAGATGATGGGGTTTTCTAAATATACAATCATGTCATCTGCAAACAGGGACAATCTGACTTCTTCCTTTCCTAACTGAATGCCCTTTATTTCTTTCCCTTGCCTGATTGCCCTGGCCAGAACTTCAAACACTATGTTGAATAGGAGTGGTGAGAGAGGGCATCCCTGTCTTGTGCCAGTTTTCAAAGGGAATGCTTCCAGTTTTTGCCCATTCAGTATGATATTGGCTGTGGGTTTAGTCATAAACAGCTCTTATTATTTTGAGATACGTCCCATCAAAACCGAATTTATTCAGAGCTTTTAGCATGAAGAGCTGTTGAATTTTGTCAAACGCCTTTTCTGCATCTATTGAGGTAATCATGTGGTTTTTGTCTTTGGTTCTGTTTACATGCTGGATTATGTTTATTGATTTGCGTATGTTGAACCAGCCTTGCATCCCAGGGATGAAGCCCACTTGATCATGGTGGATAAGCTTTCTGATGTGCTGCTGGATTCGGTTTGCCAGGATTTTACTGAGGATTTTTGCATCAATGTTCATCAGGGATATTGGTCTAAAATTCTCTTTTTTTGTTGTGTCTCTGTCAGGCCTTGGTATCAGGATGATGTTGGCCTCATAAAATGAGTTAGGGAGGATTCCCTCTTTTTCTATTGATTGGAATAGTTTCAGAAGGAATGGTACCAGCTCCTCCTTGTACCTCTGGTAGAATTCAGCTGTGAATCCATCTGGTCCTGGACTTTTTTTTGCTGGTAGGTTATTAATTATTGCTTCAATTTCAGAGCCTGCTATTGGTCTATTCAGGGATTCAACTTCTTCCTGGTTTAGTCTTGGGAGAGTGTATGTGTCCAGGAATGTATCCATTTCTTCTAGGTTTTCTAGTTTCTTTGCATAGAGGTGTTTATAGTATTCTCTCATGGTAGTCTGTATTTCTGTGGGGTCGGTGGTGATATCCCCTTTATCATGTTTTATTGCGTCTATTTGATTCCTCTCTCTTTTCTTCTTTATTAGTCTTGCTAGCAGTCTATCAATTTTGTTGATCTTTTCAAAAAACCAACTCCTGGATTCATTGATTTTTTGAAGGGTTTTTGTGTCTCTATCTCCTTCAGTTCTGCTCTGATCTTAGTTATTTCTTGCCTTCTGCTAGCTTTTGAATGTGTTTGCTCTTGCTTCTCTAGTTCTTTTAATTGTGATGTTAGGGTGTCAATTTTAGATCTTTCCTGCTTTCTCTTGTGGGCATTCAGTGCTATAAATTTCCCTCTATACACTGCTTTAAATGTGTCCCAGAGATTCTGGTACCTTGTATCTTTGTTCTCATTGGTTTCAAAGAACATCTTTATTTCTGCCTTCATTTCGTGATGTACCCAGTAGTCATTCAGGAGCAGGTTGTTCAGTTTCCATGTAGTTGAGCGGTTTTGATTGAGTTTCTTAGTCCTGAGTTCTAGTTTGATTGAACTCTGGTCTGAGACAGTTTGTTATAATTTCTGTTCTTTTACATTTGCTGAGGATTGCTTTAACTTCCAACTATGTGGTCAATTTTGGAATAAGTGCGATGTGGTGCTGAGAAGAATGTATATTCTGTTGATTTGGGGTGGAGAGTTCTGAAGATGTCTATTAGGTCCGCTTGGTGCAGAGTTGAGTTCAATTCCTGGATATCTTTGTTAACTTTCTGTCTTGTTGATCTGTCTAATGTTGACAGTGGGGCGTTAAAGTTTCCCATTATTATTGTGTGGGAGTCTAAGTCTCTTTGTAAGTCTCTAAGGACTTGCTTTATGAATCTGGATGCTCCTGTATTGGGTGCATATATATTTAGGATAGTTAGCTCTTCTTGTTGAATTGATCCCTTTACCATTATGTAATGGCCTTCTTTGTCTCTTTTGATCTTTGATGGTTTAAAGTCTGTTTTATCAGAGACTAGGATTGCAACCCCTGCCTTTTTTCACTTTCCATTTGCTTGGTAGATCTTCCTCCATCCCTTTATTTTGAGCCTATGTGTGTCTCTGCATGTGAGATGGGTCTCCTGAATACAGCAAACTGATGGGTCTTGACTCTTATATCCAATTTGCCAGTGTGTGTCTTTTAATTGGACCATTTAGCCCATTTACATTTAAGGTTAATATTGTTATGTGTGAACTTGATCCTGTCATTATGATGTTAGCTGGTTATTTTGCTCTTTAGTTGATGCAGTTTCTTCCTATCATCAATGGTATTTACGTTTTGGCATGTTTTTGCAATGGCTGCTACCAGTTGTTCCTTTCCATGTTTAGTGCTTCCTTCAGGATCTCTTGTAGGGCAGGTCTGGTGGTGACAAAATCTCTCAGCATTTGCTTGTCTGTAAATGATTTTATTTCCCCTTCACTTGTGAAACTTAGTTTGGCTGGATATGAAATTCTGAGTTGAAAATTCTTTTCTTTAAGAATGTTGAATATTGGCCCCCACTCTCTTCTGGCTTGGAGAGTTTCTGCCAAGAGATCTGCTGTTAGTCTGATGGGCTTCCCTTCGTGGGTAACCCGACCTTTCTCTCTGGCTTCCCTTAACATTTTTTCCTTCATTTCAACTTTGGTGAATCTGACAATTATGTGTCTTGGGGTTGCTCTTCTCGAGGAATATCTTTGTGGCATTCTCTGTATTTCCTGAATTTGAATGCTGGTCTGCCTTGCTAGGTTAGGGAAATTCTCCTGGATAATATCCTGCAGAGTGTTTTCCAACTTAGTTCCATTTTCCCCGTAACTTTCAGGCACACCAATCAGACGTAGATTTGGTCTTTTCACATAATCCCATATTTCTTGGAGGCTTTGTTCATTTCTTTTTACTCTTTTTTCTCTAAACTTCTCTTCTCACTTCATTTCATTCATTTGATCTTCAATCACTGATATTCTTTCTTCCAGTTGATCGAGTTGGTTACTGAAGCTTGTGCATTTGTCACGTAGTTCTCATGTCATGGTTTTCATCTCTATCAGGTCGTTTATGGACTTCTCTGCATTGGTTATTCTAGTTATCCAATTGTCAAATCTTTTTTCAAGGTTTTTAGTTTGTTTGCGCTGGGTTCGTAGTTCCTCCTTTGGCTCTGAGAAGTCTGATCGACTGAAGCCTTCTTCTTTCAACTCATCAAAGTAATTCTTTGTCCAGCTTTGTTCCATTGCTGGTGAGGAGCTGCGTTCCTTTGGAGGGGGAGAGACGCTCTGATTTTTTGAATTTCCAGCTCTTCTGCACTGCTTTTTCCCCATCTTTGTGGTTTTATCTACCTTTGGTTTTTGATGATGGTGACGTACAGATGGGGTTTTGGTGTAGATGTCCTTTCTGTTTGTTAGTTTTCCTTCTAACAGTCAGGACCCTCAGCTGCAGGTCTGTTGGAGTTTGCTTGAGGTCCACTCCAGACCCTTTTTGTCCGGGTATCAGCAGCGGAGGCTGCAGAAGACAGAATATTGCTGAAGAGCAAGTGTTGCTGTCTGACTGCTGCTCTGGAAACTTCATCTCAGAGTTGCACCCGGCCATGTGAGGTGTCGGTCTGCACCTAGTGGGGGATGTCTCCCAGTTAGGCTACTCGGAGGTCAGGGACCCACTTGAGCAGGCAGTCTGTCCGTTCTCATATCTCAACCTCTGTGCTGGGAGAATCACTACTCTCTTCAAAGCTGTCAGACAGGGACATTTACATATGCAGAGGTTTCTGCTGCTTTTTGTTTAGCTATGCCCTGTCCCCAGAGGTGGAGTCTACAGAGGCAGGGAGGCCTTCTTGAGCTGTGGTGGGCTCCACCCAGTTCGAGCTTTCGGGCTGCTTTGTTTACCTACTTAAGCCGCAGCAATGGCGGGCGCCCCTCTCCCAGCCTCGCTGCCACTTTGCAGTTAGATCTCAGACTGCTGTGCTGGCAATGAGGGAGGCTCCATGGGCGTGGGACCCTCCAAGCCTGGTGCAGGATATAATCTCCTAGTGTGCCATTTGCTAAGACCCTTGGTAAAGTGCAGTATTAGGGAGGGAGTGACCCAATTTTCCAGGTGCTGTATGCCACAGTTTCCCTTGGCTAGGAAAAGGAATTCCCTTCCTCCTTGTGCTTCCCAGGTGAGGCAATGCCTCGCCCTGCTTCGGCTCTCGCTCATTGGGCTGCACCCACTGTCCTGCACCGACTGTTCAACACGCCCCAGTGAGATGAACCCGGTACCTCAGTTGGAAATGCAGAAATCACCCGTCTTCTGTGTCGCTTACACTGGGAGCTGGAGGCTGGAGCCGTTCCTATGTGGCCATCTTGGGCGCCCCCTCCCAATTTTTCTCTTAAAAATATATGTATATATAAGAACTCCAATTAGAAAAGAGAGAGTCAGATTGGATGAATGTGTGAGGCACAACTATATGCAGCCTTTAAAAAAAAAACCCACTGTAAATAAAAGGCAGAAAAATTACAAGGTGAGAAAAAGATTACCATGCTAACACTAATCAAGAGAAAGCTAAAGTTATTCATATCAGGCAAGGTAGATTTCGAA
Organism: Theropithecus gelada; assembly: GCF_003255815.1. Classification (NCBI taxonomy): domain Eukaryota; kingdom Metazoa; phylum Chordata; class Mammalia; order Primates; family Cercopithecidae; genus Theropithecus; species Theropithecus gelada. The sequence goes on from NC_037672.1 coordinate 53,233,489, forward strand.
ACATTGAATATTACTAGGGACAAAGAGTAACATTTCTTGATGTTAAAAGGATCAACTCATTAAGACCTAACAACCTTAAATGTGTAAGTCCTAACTACAGAGCTTAAAAATTCATGTAGCAAAAACTTAGAGCCAAAAGAAGAAATAAATCAACAATAATAATCAAAAATTTTAATACTACTCGCTCAACAATCACTTACAAATCAAAATCAATTTGTAAGCAGATACAAAATTAGTAAGGTAGGAAGACATGAACAACACACTATCATCCAACGTTAACTAATTGACATTTATAAAAACACTCCAGCCATGAACAGCATAACGCACATTCTTTTTGATTGTTGATGCACTTAGAACATTCACTAAGACAGATCATATTTTGGGCCATAAAACAAATCTCAGTAAGGTTTTTTTTTTTTTTTGAGACGGAGTTTTGCATTTGTTGCCTAAGCTGAAGTGCAATGGCACGATCTCGGCTCACTGCAACCTCCGCCTCCCAGGTTCAAGCGATTCTCCTGCCTCAGCCTCCCAAGTAGCTGGGATTACAGGCGCGTGCCACCACGCCTGGCTAATTTTTTGTATTTTTAGTAGAAACAGGGTTTCACTATGTCAGCCATGCTGGTCTAAGACTCCTGATCTCAGGTGATCTGCCCACCTCAGCCTCCCAAAGTGCTGGGATTACAGGCGTGAGCCATCACTCCCAGCCAGTAAATTTAAGAGGACTGAAATCATACAAAATATGTACACTTGTCCCTCAGTATTTGTGGGGGATTGGTTCCAGGACCCCCCACAGATAACCAAAATCCACAGATGCTCAAATTCCTTGTATAAAATGTCACAGTACTTGCCTATAACCTACACACATTTTCCTATATACTTCAAATCATCTCTAAATTACTTATAATACCTAATATAATGTAAATGCTATACAAATAACTATAGTATATTGTTTTTAAAATCTGTATTATTTTTACTGTTGTAATTTTTTTTCCTAAATATTTCCAATCTGTGGTTGCTTGAATCCATGGATGCAGAACTTGTGGAGGGCTAACTGTACTCTGATGAAAGAAAAATTAAACTAGAAATAATTAAACGAAAGCAGCAAAAACTGCCACATAGTTATATATTAAACTACGTACTTCTCATAACCAATGTGTCAAATAAGAAATCATACAGGAATTATTACAAAGTATTTTAAACTAAATAAAAACAAAAACACATGGAATTAAACTTTGTAGGATACAGTTAAAATGATACTTAAAAGGATATTTTAGCATAAACTGCTTTTTAGAATAAAAGAAAAGTTATAAATCAATGATTTAGGTTTTCACACTAAGAAACTAGAAAAAATACAGTAAATTAAACACAAAGTGAATGGAAGAAAATAATTAAAATAACAGCAAAAATCACTGAAACAGCAAACAAAACAAAAAGAAAGAATACGAAAAATCATTGAAACCAAAAACTTATTCTTTAAAAAGATTAATAAAATTTATTAACCTCTAGTCAGGCTAATCAGGAAATGAAGATACAAGTGATATATCAGAAAAATAGATCTTACAGACACTAAGAGGATAAGGGAATATTATAACAATTTTATGTCAACAAATTTGACAACTTAGATGAAGTGGACAAACTCCTCAAAAGACATGAACTAAGAAAGCTCACCTAAGAAGAAAAAGATATGTAGTCCTATATCTTTTAAAGAAATTGAAATTATAATATAAAATGTCTCCACAAATAATCATTTTACAATGTATATGTATATCAAAATATCACCTTATATACCTTGAACATACCATTTTTGTCAATTACACCTCAATAAAGCTGAAAAAACAAATAATAAAGTAAAATAAAATATCCCCACAAAGAAAGCTCTAGGGCCAGATGGCTTCAACAATGACTCTACCATCCATTTAAGGAAGAAATAATAATCTAAAATAAGTCTATAAGTAATAAAAACATGGAGCCAGGCACGGTGGTGCACACCTGTAGTCCCAGCTTCTTGGAAGGTTGAGGTGGGAGGATCGCTGGATCCCAGGAGTTCAAGACCAGCCTTGGACTTTTGAGAGATCTTGTCTCAAAAAAAAGAAAGAAAAGAAAAGAAGGAAAAGGAAAAAAAAGAAAGAATATAAATTAACATAAACAAACTAGTCTAAAAAACATAAGGAACACTTCTCACCTCATTTCATGAGGCCAGCATTACCCTAATAATAAAACCAAAGACATTACAAGAAAACCAATAAGCCTCATGAACAGAGACGCACAAATCCTTGTCAAAATTTAAGAAATCAAAACAGTAATATATAAAAATTACCAAGTGAGATTTATTCCAGGAATGACAGGTTAGCTTAATACTCAAACATAATCAATGCAATTTACCATCTTAATAGACTGAAAATAAAAAGCCACACAATCACAGAAAAGGTTTGGAAATAAAATTTGAAAAAAAACACGAATTTTTTATTTTAAAAAAATCACTAAATATCAGGAAACTTCCTCAACTTGATAAAGGACACCCATGAAAACCCTACTGTTTTAACATTACACTTAATGGTAAAAGATGAATGCTTCACATTCATCAGGAACAAGGTGAGGATGTACACTTTTGCCACTTCTATTCATTACTATACCAGTAAAATAAGGCAAGTGAGTGAAATAAGCCAAGTGAAATAAGGCAAGATAATGAAATAATAGGCACACAGCTTGATTTATAGACATTATGAAAATTCTAAGACTATACAGAAAAAAAGCAACTAGAGCTAATAAGAGAGTTTAACAAAGTAATTCAAGATCAATATACAGAAATCAACTATATTTCTAAATACTAACAAAATACTAGAAATTATATTGTTTAAAAATACCATGTATAACATAAAAATATGAAATATTTAAAAATGAAATATGTGTAAGACCTGTATACTGAGAGGTAAAAAATACTGCTGAGAAAAATTAAAGAAGACCTAAAATATAGAGACACACCGTGTTCATGAATCAAAAGATTCAATACTGTCAAAACATAAATTCTCCCCAAATTGATCTACAGATTCAGTGCAATCCTAATGAAAATCCCAGTAGCTTTTCTTCCAAAATTGAAAAGCTGTTCATACACTTATATGCAAAATCAAAAGACCAGGAATGGCCAAAATAAATTCTGAAAAATAAAAACAAAGGTGTAGAATTTATACTATCTGCAACTACATACTTCCAAGATTTACTATAAAGCTATAGTAATCGACACAGTGTAATACTAAGGAAAGACATGTAGATGAACAGAATACAGGGTCCACAAAAAGACAAGCACACACAGCCAACTGTCTTCCATAGGTTCCAGGATACTGCAAGGGAGCAGGGGGAAATACAGTCTTTTCAATAATGATGCTGAAAATTGGGTATCTATATGCAAAAAAATGAACCTTGACCATTATATCACCTACATATAAAATTTTAATTTGAAATGGATCATAGGCCTAAATGTAAGAGCTAAACTATAAAATTTCAAGAAGAAAACTTAGGAAAACAATCATTATGACTGAGTTAGGTAAAATTCTTAGGACACAAAAAGCATAAATTGTGAAAGTAAAAATTGAAAATTGGATTTCACCAAAATTAAACTTTTGATCTGCAAAAGACACTGTTAAGAAAATGAAAAGGAAAACCACTGATTGGAAGGAAATATTTGTAAAACATCTTTCTGATAAAACATCTGTATATTGACCATAGAAAGAACACTGTAAGACAAGAAATTTGGTTTTCTTTAAAGGACAAATATTTGAACATCTACTCTGCAAAAAGATAAGATATCCAAATGGCAAAAATAAGCACAAGAAAAGCTGGTCAAGTTCATTAGTCATTAAGGAAGTGTATATTAAAATGACAATGAGATTACACTACATACCAACTTGGATGGCTAAAATTTAAAAGACTGACAATACCAAATGATGGTGAGGAGCAACTAGAACTCTCATCAATTACTGGTAGTTTCTTATAAAGATGAACATACACTTACCAAATGAACCAGCAATTCACTCCTAGGAGTTTATTCATGAAAAAATGAAAACGTATGTCTACACAAAGACTTGTAATTGAATGTTCATAACGGTTTTACTCAAAACAACCAGAAACTGGGGAAAATACTCAAATGTCCATGAACTGGTCAATTTATCCATAACATGGGAATACCACCCATTAATAAAACACAAAAACCTATTGACATGTGCATCAATGTGGATCAATCTCAAGAGCATTATTCTAAGAAGCCAGACACAAAAGACTACATAATCTGTGATTCCATTTATACAAAGTTCCAGATAAGTCAAAACTATAGTGACAAAAAGCAGGGGGAACAAAACAGTTGGTGGGGACATAAAATTGTCTATAAAGGGAAATGACAAGTATTGGGGGTGATGGAAATGCTATCATGATTGTGGTAGTGGTTACCTGATTCAATGACTGTCAAAACTCATTAAATTGTACACTTAAAATTGGTGAATCCTACTGCATGTAAATTATCTAAATAAAGTTGATTTTAAAATAATAAAGCACATACACACCAAAAAATATATGATTTATCATATACAAGATTATTTATAAATACTAGGGGTGAAAAGATAAATAACATGTGGTTCTGCACCCATGCTCCCTTGACTGACGACGAAAACAAGACATACGTACTGATGGTCAACGTTTATCACAATAGTGTAATAAAAGAAACCTGCAGGCTTGAACGGTAGCCCACGTGAGGGACAACGAACCAAGACTGCGAGTGGGAGACAGAAAGAGTTAGGAAAGGCTTCTTGGAAGAGGTAATATCCAAGATGTGCCTTGAGTGATAATGAGCTATTCATTCATTCTTCCAAAGTGACTCAAAGGCTATAACAGATGACAGATTTAAAAATTACAGTATAGTGAGGTAAATCCAGTGACAACATTGTGCATAGCACATTATGGGAGGACAGAGGATGAGTAATCAAACCAGCCTAAGTGGGCCCAAAGACAGCTTCCCAGAGGCAACGCCCAGAGTGGAGTCTTTGAAGCAGTGATTCACAACAAAAAATGAGCATCAGAATCCCTTGCGAAACTTCTTCTGAACAAACATGACTGATTTGAGTCCATCCTAGCCACATGCATCAGAAAACTTCAGGACGACCAGAAATCTGAAGTTGCCCAGGTGAATCTGATGTTAAGTTTCATCATTACATAAGAAACTAGCTTATACAAAGAGCACCCACTATATCAATAATAAGAATAATAGCCAGGATTTACTGACTGCTTTCTACATGTCAGGCACTGTTTTAACAGCTTTATACGTTTTATCTCAATTAATCCCCACAATAACCCTATGAGATAGGCACTCTTATAAACAGATTTGCATTTTTGTTTTTGTTTTTTGAGATGGAGTCTCGCTCTGTCACCAGGCTGGAGTGCAGTGACACAACTTCGGCTTACTAGAAACTCTACATTCCGGGTTCAAGCAATTCTCCAGCCTCAGCGTCCCGAGTAGCTGGGATTACAGGCGCGTGCCACCACACCCAGCTAATTTTTGTATTTTTAGTAGAAACGGGGTTTCACCATGTTGGCCAGGATGGTCTCAAACTCCTGACCTTGTGATCCGCCCACCTCAGCCTCCCAAAGTGCTGGGATTACAGGCGTGAGCTACCATACCCGGCCAAACAGATGTGCATTTTAAAAAGATCTCTCAGGCCCTCATACACTTCTTGTGAGAATTTAAAATGGTGCAATCACTTTAGAGAATAATCTGAAGGTTCCTTCAAAGGCTAAACACAGAGTTACCATATAACACAACAATCCCACTCCTAGGAATATACCTAGGAGAAATGAAGACATGCATCCACACAAAAAATTGTGTAAAAAGGCTCACAGCAGCACTGTTTATAACAGCCCAAAACCTAAAACCACCCAAATGTCTATCAATTGATAAAAGTATAAACAAAATGTGGTATATCCATAGAATGGAATACTATTTGGGAATAAGAAAGAATTAAGTACTGAGACATGCTACAACATGGATGGACCTGGAAAATGCTAAATTAAAGAAGCTAGTCACAGAAGACCACATATCGTATCATCTCATTTACATGAAATGTTCAAAATAAGCAAATCTGTAGAAACAGAAAGTAGATTAATGGTTGTCCAGTGCTGAAGGGGAAAGGTAAGTGACTGCTAATGGGTATGGATGGTTTCTTTTTGAAGAGATGAAAATGTTCTAAAATTGATTGTGGTGGTGATTATACAAGTACATGAATATACTAAAAACCATTGAATTGTACATATTAAGTGGGTAAATCCTGCGGTATACAAATTGTATCTCAATCACTGTTATTATAAAACAAAGATGTCTCAGAGTGGAGGATGGGTCCAAACTTGAGTGCACAGGCTGTCATGGCCATGCAAGTACAATTATCTACTGCAGATATAGTCATATTACTTCTAATTTCAGAATACTTACAGTTTTAGGGTTATAAAAGAAACTTTATACATATTTAGGTAAGGGAACTAACACACTGTAGGATGTCAATATTCAACATATTTGTGTCCCTAGCACCACTGGCATAATTCCAACCAATTTCACAAATCAGACAAACCTGCTGCAGTAATACAGGCAGAATTTCTAGGGGTGACCTTTCTTTCTCCTCAGCTTTACACATATAAGACATGCAGATCATTACAGGCCATCAAGCAAATGCCTAACAGCAAAAACTGTGTGATCCTGTCTAGAAATGAATTCCACATACCAGACACAGGAAAGGAAAATAATTCTATAAAATAGAGTTTGGGCTTGATTTCATTTGTTTAAAAAAAAAAAAATAGATTCTATACTCCCTAATTAGAAAGTTTCTGTTTCACAATATAATCATTCGTTTATTCAAAAAATACTTACTGAGGCCAGGCACGGTGGCTCACACCTGTAATCCCAGCACTTTGGGAGGCCGAGGTGGGTAGATCACCTGAGGTCAGGAGTTTGAGATCAGCCTGGCCAACATGGCAAAACCCTGTCTCTACTAAAAGTACAAAAGTTAGCCTGGCATGGTGGCAGGCACCTGTAATCCCAGATACTCAGTAGGCTGAGGCAGCAGAATCGCTTGAACCCAGCAGGTGAAGGTGGCAGTGAGCTAAGACTGTACCACTGTACTCCAGCCTGGGTGACAGAGCGAGACTCCGACTCAAAAAAAAAAAAAAAAAGACCTTGCTAAAAGCTGCACTCACTATGTGCCACACAATGTTCTGGGTGTTAAGGATACAAAACAATGCCCTTATTCTCATGGAGCTTAAACAAACAAAAGAGGTAGGAGAGGTACTGATTGTGATTGACTGAATAATATCAGATAGGAATGAATGCCCAAAGCAAGGAAGGGGGATACAGTGCTGGGAAGGGCAGGAAACACAGGGTAGTAAATTTGTGCCATGTGAGCAGAGACCTGAAGGAATAAAGGCTTCAGGCATATAGAAACCAGAGGAACATAGGTCCCACATAGTTCCCAAGTTACAGAATAGCAGGGCAAACACTCTGAGGAGGCATCAATGAAGCCAGAGGAACAGAGTATGCCAGGGAAGAGCCATAAGAGATGAGCTGAGAAAGCAAGATTTGGGGGAGAGGGATATGATTACTCTGTGGAGAGAGGGATTAAGGGAGGAAACAGGCACAACAATTAGAAATTACTGCAATGATCCAGGCGAGATATGATGGTAACTTGGACCAGAGAGGCAAGAGAAGGGGTAGGAAGAGGTATCAGATCCTCAATATACATTCTCAAGACAGATCCCTACGTAGATAGGGGCTTTCTTGAAAACCTGGATGTGGAATGTGAGAGAAGACAAGATAAATTAGGAATGACTCCAAGGTTTTTGGCCTGAAGAATGGAAAGGCCATTTACAGAGATGAAGAAAACAGGGTAAGAAACAGGTTTAAGGGAAAAAAATCAATGTGGCTTTGAATATATTAGGTTTAAGGTAGCAATTACATATCCAAGTGGAGAATTTAAGTGAATACCAAGTATGAAATTCAGTAGTTGAGGCTAAAAATAATTTGTGAGTCAATAGTATAAAGATGCTACTTAAAACTTTATCTTGTGACCCGTTGTATTTATTCAGTCTATTCCCTAGAGGATGAGTAGGCTGTTTCCGTTATTTTGCCATTAACAGCATTGCTGCAATAAGCATACTTAGAAACATTTCCTTATGCTATATATTAACATTTCTATTTGCATAAGCTTCCTAAAAATGAAACTGTACATTCAAAAGGTATGAACATTTTATATTTTACTAAAAACAGCCAGTTGATTGTATTACAACAAGATTGTAGCAGCTCACACCTGCTCAATCAGCACAACCCATTTTCCTACATGAGTGATCACTAGGTATTATTCTTTTAAAAATTTCTTGCGAATCAAATGGATGATGAAAAAGTGGTATCTCATTTTAATTCCCATTTCCCTGAACATATTTGCATAAATTCATTGGCCATTTGCAAGCACTCCTTTGTAAAATGTCCATTTTATTACAGGATTGCTTATCTTTTTCTTATCAAATTAAAGGCACTCTAGCATATTAGAAATAGGAAATCTTTGTCTGGCAATATGTGGCAGTTATTTCTCCCAGTCTATCACTCACCTTTTGGCTTCGTTATGGGATGTCTTATGCCACAGGAAGTTTTAAATTTTCATGCAAACCTGCCAATCATTTCTTTTATGGCTCAGGACCACCTGTCTCACACTGAGACCCTCATGGTTGTAAACACATTCCTCTAATTTTTTTTCCTATTATTTTTATAGTTTTATTTTTTACATTCATGTCTTTCGTACATCTGGAATTTACTTTAGAATATGGAGAGAGGCAGGTAGTCTAGTTCTGTATGCCAGGTGAACAGCTACTTATACCAACACCATTTATTAAGTAAACCATCATTTCCCACTGAAATGCCCTGTTATCATATGCCTGACTGACCTGGGCAGCCATGCAGGCTTGACCAGAAATAAATTCTGCATAAAAGCCTGACTAAAAATAAGTCAAAGTGCCCTAGTACTTTATATAAATATGCAAATTACACACAGCAGTGACATATAAAATTCAGAGTCAAGAATGCTCTAAGGGAAGGAGAACAACAGAAAATGTGAAAAGAATTCAAGACATGGTTCCTTGTTGGCCTGTGGCTCTACCTCGCCAGGATGACCAGCCACAAGAAGGAACACAGAGCAAACAAACTAAAAACAGAAAAGGATGAATAAATTCTGATGTCTCTGGCTCCCTCCGGTCTTTCCTGTCACACAATTTTATGGGTTAATTCCATCCACAGGCACTACAGCTCTGGCTGGACACACAAGGTCAGTCTAAGAAGGTCTCCAGACACCTCTGTTTGGCTGGAACAGGTGTGACCTGCCAAAGCTGATGGTTCATTTAAACTAAACAAACTCAAAAACAGTGTTAGTTGTTTTCTGACCCAAAATATCTAAATCAAGACAGTTAAATGGTAATTCATAAAGTGGTTTAACAAAAGGGTGGCAGTAAGGAGATGAAACAAGACTTTGTTTCGTTTTTCTTGAGTTCACAAAATGCTGAGGAAAAGGAATTCTGTGGGTACAGAGGTCCTGCCCAACCTTAGGTGGAATGTACTGGTACCTTCCCTCCACTCAACCTATGTCCAGTGACTTGGGGTAAGAGATCCCTCTTTCTTCACCAGGCACTGACCCACCCCTTCCCACTCCTACTCACATTTTATCAGTTCAGAAATACAAAAACCAGCTATTTACAAATCCTTGACCAAAGATGAGTCCACTCTATATGAAAGAATAGCACAGGCTTTATGACAAGTTAGAAGCATAAAGAAGGAAGGAGAAAGGCAGCTAGTCAATCTGAACTATACCCTCTGCGATCAGTGGAAAGCCTCTAATAGCCAGAATGACTATATGCCCATTCACCACTAATATCTCTACAGTGCAAATACTAAAGGCATTCCCCAGTGCTTTTCTACTTTAAAAACTACCCTTAGGGAGTCACGAAGAACAGAAAGATGAATAAAGCACAGACTGCACTCATAAAGACATTGCAATAAACTTCCAGTTTCTCATTCATGGCTAACCTGGTTTAATGTATCCCTGTTATATAGCACCTCAAAGAAAATAAAAACATTCCATAATTAGTTCAGCCTTCCTTCTTCATCTGAAGGGAAAGGAGAATGTAACTTGTCCTTCCTGGTGAGCTCAGCACAACTGTTACCTCCATTTTCCTATCGTTCCTTTCTCTCCAGCTTTTTCTCAACATCCTTGCTTCCAGCTGGTCCTGGAGGAGACCCAGCATCCACTGCCTGCCTGCTGCCTCCACTTCCTTGAGGGAAACCAGGGGACTTGCTGCCTAAGGGCATAATGGTCCTCACTTTGCTGTGCTCCCTATTTTTTTTTTCTTTTTTTTTTTTTTCAGATGGAGTCTCACTCTGTCGCCTAGGCTGGAGTGCAGTGGTGCGACCTTGGCTCACTGCAAGCTCTGCCTCCCAGGTTCACTTCACTCTCCTGCCTCAGCCTCCCGAGTAGCTTGGATTACAGGTGCCTGCCACCACATCCAGCTAATTTTTTGTATCTTTAGCACAGACAGGGTTTCACCGTGTTAGCCAGGATGGTCTCAATCTCCTGACCTGGTGATCCGCCCACCTCAGCCTCCCAAAGTGTTGGGCTTACAGGCGTGAGCCACCGTGCCCGGCCTCCCTATTTTGACTTTGTACCCAAACAGCCTCTGTGTATATGCAGAATATAGAACTTGCTGTCTCAATCAGTACAATCTATTAAATTTCATCATGATCAGCACAGTTCATATAGCATGAGGCCAATTCCAAACCAATAAATGAAAGACTCCTTTAATGTGATAAACCGATTAATCACAAATCTATTTGAAGTGGAAAATGTTGGGGGCTTTTTTGTTTTTTGTTGTTTGTTTGTTTTTGTTGTTGTTAAGGGCTCTCTGCAAGCTCTTATTAGTATGACTTTGAAAAGAAGAAAATGAGATAGAGCCTTATAATCCTCTTTCTAGCAATATGAACAACTCCCAAAAAGAGTCAACAGGCTGAGATGCTGTTGTGACTTGTCCTCAGGGAAAGTCCTCAATTTTTTTTTTTGGAGACAGGGTCTCACTACATTGCACAGGCTGGCCTCAAACTCCTGGGATGCTGGGCCTATAGGCATTTCAATAGTGAAGAGTATTAAAGGAGAAAAATATGAGAGAAAATAACACTTTCAACATAACAGGCCAATTCTGGCACCCAAAAAAGCATGGCATAGTGTCAAGGCTGACCTTGGCTGGTAAAGCACTTGGGGAATATATGCAGGCTTTAAATGAGGCCCGGAAAAATCTTACACCCACACCAGTGGGCCAGAGATTTGGCAGGAAGAATAAGTCTCTACATCACTACAAAATTCCACTCCAGAACAGAAAGATGGGAAACACACGGGGCAACTGTGCTACTGACTTAGCCTATCCTAGAAATACCTCTTCTCATGTGAGATGATAAATTTTACTCATTGTTCATGACACAGCTTAGCACTCTGTTGTTACTTGAAACTGAAAGCATAGGGACTGATACAGTACCACTAAAAAAAAAATTAAAAAAAATTAAAAAACAGAGATCATGATGTAGGTTTAGACTCCAGAATGATCTCTTCTTAGGCAACTGAGGGATGCAGAAGGGAAAATCACTTGCATTCTTTCAGGCCATTTCTATCTCTGTCCAAAGATTCACTCCCATCACAGCTAACTGGAAGTCTGAAGTAACTGCCCAAAGATTTCAGCTGGGCTAGGAGCCAGTGGATTGTACTCTATTTACTAAGCCTATGGCAAGATTATACTACCCAGCTAACTGTTGCCAAACCACTATAAGACTTTCAGGAGCACCACAAAGTAGTCCCTGTTGTACCACAGTGTCCACAGCGACCTAATTTGATTCCCTTATCCTTGCCATTTTGGATGAGAATGCTGGAAGTAACGGTAACAACTGCATAGAGAGAAGATGCATGTATGCATGTCCATATGTATATAATCAGTTTTATAGTGTACCCAACATATGAAGGTACTTTTCATGGGAACAATAAAGAACTGCAAAAATTGAAAATAAAGAAAATAGACTTATCCTTTAAAACTTAAAATAAAAATGGACATAATATAAAACTTTCCCTTAACAACCCTAACTTATAACATCTGCCTCAGCTGAATGTCCGTATCATTCATCAGATCCTGTAGTATTAAGGGAATCTATAAAAGTGATCAACACAATTTACAGATGTATAGATGTATATGTTTGTATACATCTATAAACTGTATGTATTTGTAATGAATTTATTAATTTGTTAATATGCTGGAATAGCAGGATCAAAACAATTGCAATGAAAAGTGTTAACACAAATAACTACTACTGCTACTACAAATAATGATAATAGCTAGTGCCTGCTTCGGCAGCATATACACTAAAATTGGAATGAAATAGAGATAAGCAATTATTTTTTCAAATTAAAAATAAAAATAAATGATAATAGCTAGTCCTGAGTGTTTACTATAAGCCAAGCATTCTTCCAAGTTTCTGATATGCAATGCATTAAATCTTCACAACCCTAATAGGTAGATATTATTATCCACATTTACAACTAAGGAAACTGAGACATGTAGAGTTTAAGCAACTTTCTCTAAGTCACACAGCTAGTCCACGCTCTTATTCATTATACTGCCTCCATGATTAGCTAACACTCTAAATTAAAATTATTCACAATCATGATTTCAGTTGTTCTAAGTCAATTAAAAATTATAATAGAAATTTCAATGCACATTTTAATAATGAGTAAAAAAATGACTGCAAGTCTGCAAGGAAATGAGACCATATATCTGTTAGAGGGTTATCAAAGATTTCAACATTACATGCTATCAAATGGCATTCACTCAAAAAGACTTACAAAGAATTCCAGTAGCCCTTGAAGAGATATAAAATATCAGCTGACCAGATATACCCCATTCAGGCTGATAAACTACAACATTCTACCTACCCTAGATCTATAAAGATCATAGATCACCAAGCTAAATGAAATCATCAAAACTGCCAAACTAAAAAATTGCTATTGTAATACAAAAATTCAGAATTAAAGGGTGGATTTACTAAAAATCACTGAACATCCCTAGAACCCTGAAACCATCTCCAAAGCTGCCCCTTCTCCAAAATGTTACAATTCACTCCTCCAACAAGCTCACAAACTTAAGATAAATGTGAACCTTATAATGTGTGTAGGTACAGAATATGACATTTGTTAGAATTCAGAATTCAGTACTGTTGGTGATCTATCTCTTCACTGCAGGACAACACTTATTTTGACACACACAGGACGTGTATCACCTGCTTGACACCTGCTGAACTGCATGATATAACCTTTTTGGGTATATCTTATATTCTCACCTAGTCTACAAATGCCCAAAGGGTGGGATCTGCATTAATTTGTTGTGTTCTAAGAGTATCTGAAACAAATGAGGAATCTAGAAGTTTAGTCACTCAGTAAATATCTGCTGAATCAGTGACTGAATAAGAAGTAAATAATTCAAGGGCCGGGCGCGGTGGCTCACGCCTGTAATCCCAGCACTTTGGGAGGCCGAGGCGGGCGGATCACAAGGTCAGGAGATCGAGACCACGGTGAAACCCCGTCTCTACTAAAAATACAGAAAATTAGCCGGGCGCGGTTGTGGGCGCCTGTAGTCCCAGCTACTCGGGAGGCTGAGGCAGGAGAATGGCGTGAACCCGGGAGGCGGAGCTTGCAGTGAGCCGAGATCGCGCCACTGCACTCCAGCCTGGGCGACAGAGCGAGACTCCGTCTCAAAAAAAAAAAAAAAAGAAGTAAATAATTCAAGAAAATAAAAAAATAAAGAACAAGAGGCAAATAGCAAGACAAAATACATCAACCTGAAATATGAATTATCATGTGTGCTTTTTATTTGGTGCTCAAAAGAGCTTAAAAAGGCAGCTGACAAATAGTAGTCTAATGATTTTCAAGATAAAAAGGGAGTTGTTTCTTAGTACCTTTTACCAAAGTACCTTGATCATATTCGTATTTCAACAGTAAATTAAGGAATACAAGCTTCTGGGTGGGTACGTTTAAATAATTTTTGTTTCTTTAATAAAAGTACTGAGTGGAAATTAAATGTAAACAAGTTTGACAATAAAATCTTATCAGCCATTCTCAATCAGCCTGAGGTTACAAAAATGTCTGTGAACAAAATTCTAGGATTATTAAACCCAAACTGTCAGTACTCAAGCAAGACTCAAACTCAACTCCCTTTTCTTTTCTCCTTTACATATACCTTGGATAATAATACTGACCTACTTTACAGGGCTATCATGAGGATTAATCAGCTTAAAAATGCTAAGCACATCAGAGATAAAGAGAGCTTATATACGTATCGTTAACCACTTTTATAATTAACAAATTAAGATTCTTGTTTCATGAAGCAAACCATTTTGTTACTTACTTAAAGGTAATACTGCAGGTTTTTAAAAGTCACAGATACCTCACACTAATGAGTATGCTCATTAATAAGTATACATTTTCTAAAACACTCAAGTAGCTTTATAGAATGTAGGCTGAGTATCAAAGATAGAAAAAAAAAACTCCGATTAATTATCCCAGAATAAAATTATTAAATGACAGTTTCTCCTGATCCTCAGACCTTTGAACTAGAAAGTCATCTACCCAGCTATCAGAGGCAAGATGTCCTACTAGTTTTTATTATAACCATTATCACCAAAATCAGAAAGGGGTGCACAGCCTCCTGAACCACCTGCCATTCCTAATAAGGAATAGATGGGGCCCTAAGAAGGGCAATGTTGAGATCTGAACACTTCCTATGGCACATTCTGCCTTTTATATCAGTTATGCCCATAGAAACATGCACTTCAATAACAGGAAGTCATTACAGGGTCCCTTCCACTTCCTTTCAGTTCAGCTGGTTTGCTTTTCAGCAAGAGCTGATTAACATGACAGAGTCATTGCGCCCTTCAGATGCCCGAGAGCAACCTGAGAAGTTGGTTGAAAGCCTTACTTCTACCACGGTTAGAAGCAACCACAGTTTGGGAATTGAAGATTTTGGACTTTCTGCTCTATAAACCTCATTTATCAAACAGCAGGAGAGCTGTTACATATGGTGATAGGCATTATGGAAATGTTTAGACTGAATACAAAATGCGAATGTGAATTGGATTAAATTACCTGCAAGAGGGAAACCAACTCAGGAGGAAGTAAAAGGAACCAATCATAGAGATGAATCAAATAGACGTGCACAGAAATGTTAGAGCTTGCTTATAAATTGTTACCCTTGGGCTTATAAATTGTTACCCTTGGGCTTATAAATAAGATTTCCTGGTATGTCTACAGAGAATTGTACAATTTAGCAGAGTCAAATTAGATTACACTAAATAACTGCCCCTACCACAGTTCTTGTCTATTAAAGATAGGGAAAGAGATTAGAAGACACTTATGTAAGTTCAGATATCCCTAATAACACAGAGATTAGCTTACCCTAAAATTCCAATATTAGAAATCAGAGTATGTGTAAGGAAAGGGGAACCATTCATTTAGCTGAAGAGTACTGTTTACAATGTGGCTGGGTAGGAGTATCAGAGGCATGGTAAATTAAGGTATTTATTGAATTTTTTTCTATGGACAACCAGTCTCTAGTTTAATAAAAGAGCTCAAGATTTAATGTCCACTTAGTCACTTTACTTGTAAAAAATAACATTCAGGGAAAAAAAAGCTCATGTTTTGTTTGCTTTATTCAAAAAAAAAAAAAAAAAAAAGTGGGGGAAGGCACACAAGACTTCCTAAAATGCCAGCTCTGTAACTTTGTCTTAGAAAATTATAAATAAATTCATGGACAAAAACCGTAAGGAGATTAGTAATAACCCTATGATGCCTCCAATCACAAAAATTCTGCCTGCTTTGTGGGGGAGGAATGAGTTATATGTCAGAATAAAGGTGAGAATGAAGGAGAGAAAAGTCATGTGAGAGAGGAATGTGCAAAAGACTTATAATCCAACACTTTTTTTTAAAGTTGGACATTGAGTTTAGATGGGGCTTAATAAACTGCATCCGAAAAATGCTTCTGAGAATCACAGGCCTCTTTGCCCTTGGCCAAATCACAAATGAGTCATGGACACACCTAAGCTAGAACGCTGTGTGCTGCCTGACACACTGGGAAAATATCTGGGGCCTGAATAACCAGGAGTTTCAGAATTTGATGTGTCTTTGAAATGCCTCCTTCTTACCACATACACACACACACACACACACAGTTGGTCACATAAGGGTATTACTAATGTGAGAAGTAGAGAAATGAGAGTACAAATAAACCACAGTAGTCTCAGGGTCAGCAACAGCAATAGTTAACTGTTACATATTCTCAAGAAGGAAAAAAAGGATCTCCAAACCCTTAGAATCACTGAGAAGTGCTTTATATCACTGCTCTGGCATATCTACAGAATGCATCCCAAAAAAAATGAACTGATGTGCCTTGCAGCTGAACCACTTAGAGACAGAGTGCATAATATGGCATACGATGACTAGCAGGACACAATCAAGGCACGCACTAGAAGACTTGTCCAGGTGCATCTCCTACACCACTACCTTCTTTCAACTTTCCTTCCCCTCGGCAAGGTCAGAATATGTGGCTCCCAGGGTTGTCTGCATTTTAACAGGGAACAAAGTTTCAAGGCAATAAAATAAATCCTCCTCCAGACTAGTGCTAGATGACCACATCCATGCTGGTGGACGCCCTGCTAGGACTAGAAATATTAACAAGTCCAATCAGCAGAGTAAGTGTTAATGGACTGGCATTACTCCATTCACAGTCAGTACTGCAAAGCAAGAAAAAGAAACTTAAGTTTGCCACTTGGGTTCCAAACTCTGTAAGCTCCTTGGAGGTAGGCCACCATGGAATTAACTCCTTCAACTCACTTCTTCACACGTTCAAAGCCTTAGAGGGAACAGTCATACACTCACTTTTTAAAATCCTTCATATTTCAAAGTCAACTGATCTGGGCAACTTGATCTGGGCCAAGATGAAATCACAGACCTGCCCAGAGCCCCCCCAAAAAATTATCTTTTAAGGAAGGGGCCTTCCATCATGCTCCCTCCCCAAAAACCACAGAAGCTGCTTGGCGGTAGCATTCCTGTGGGCCAAGACCAACAGATACCTCTAACAAAGTAAGCCTGCCACGGACTTCCCTTCCATGTCTAGCAACTCTCCAGGTCACGGTTCTCAATAAGCAAACACAGAAAACAAGTTCATTCTCTTCTTCCCACTCATTAAAAACCAACCCAAATCATATCCGTATTTAGAACACACCTACCAATGAAAAAGTTAAATGAAGAGAGGGAGGCACCCACCCACATAATCTTTCCATTCAAAGAGGCACTATTCCAAGCTGCTATGGAGTTTATAATTAACAGACAAGCTTAACCAACAACAGAAATTTCTGGAATCTCTTGTAATTTACACTAGAGTCTGCCTTATTCCAAATTTAGATCACAAGCATGGGCTGGATTCTGAGGCTGAATCCCAAAGCCTTCTTGGCACACCTCTAGCTTGGGTTTCTTGCAGTCACTCAGCCCTGCTGGGGAGGGTGTCTGCAGGATGACTGAGGGCCAACTGACCCAGTATGCAGACAGACGCAGAGCAGCTGCTTTGCCAGAGCTCACTCACATCCAGAGGCCCAGCAACACCTACCATTAGCTCCCTGGAGCTGCATCAGGAGGCTGTGCTGGAGAAATGTCTGGTTGCACTCAGATGTATTCATTATGATGCCTTCTACAGATCTTTGCTATCACTGTTCTGTGAGGTTTTTGCTTCCTTTCCCACCTGCTACCCCAGGGTGAACCCTCTCACCCAGGTTCCAAGACCAAGGTGTGCAGTGAGGCATATCTGAGCACCTGACTGCAGTGAGGCTGCCTGATAGAAGACCAAGCCACAGAGAAGACAGATAAAGAGGGTGGAAAGAGGGTGACCATCACCGACTACTGTCACGGGCATATGAACCAGAGCAACTCTATCTTAAACAGGAGCTGGGTAAAACGAGGCTGAAACCTACTAGGCTGTATTCTCAGATGGGTAAGGCATTCTTTTTTTTTTTTTTTTTGAGATGGAATTTCGCTCTGTCCCCCAGGATGGAGTACAGTGGTGTGACCTCAGCTCACTGCAACCTCTGCCTCCCAGGTTCAAGCGATTCTCCTCCCTCAGCCTCCTGAGTAACTGGGATTACAGGCACACGCCACTATGCCCGCCTAATTTTTGTATTTTCAGTAGAGATGGGTTTCACCATGTTGGTCAGGCTGGTCTCCTGACCTCGTGATCCACCCGGCTTGGCCTCCCAAAGTGTGGGGATTACAGGCGTGAGCCACTGCATCTGGCCCAGGTAAGGCATTCCAAGTCACAGGACGAGATAGGAGGTCAGCACAAAATACAGGTCATAAAGACCTCCTGACAAAACAGGTTACAGTAGAGGAGCCAGCCAAAAACCCCACTAAAACCAAAATGGCCACAAGAGTGAGCTCTGGTTGTCCTCATTGCTACACTCCCACCAGGGCATGACAGTTTACAAATGCCATGGCAACATCAGGAGGTTACCCTATATGGTCTAAAAAGGGGAAGCACGAATAATCCACACCTTGTTTAGCATATCATCAAGAAATAACCATAAAAATGCGCAATCAGCAGCCCTCAGGGCTCTGTCTATGGAGTAGCCATTCTTTTATTCCTTTACTTTCTTAATAAACTTGCTTTCATTTTGCACTGCGGATTCGCCCTGAAGTCTTTCTTGAGAGATCCAAGAACCCTCTCTTGGGGTGTGGATCAGAACCTCTTTCCTGTAACGTATTTCTGTCTGTAGCACTCCTAGCAGTTGTGTTGTGTCTTTTTTATCATGTGAATCCACTTCATCAAGAACTATCAGATTAGAACAGGAAGTCTACTCCTTTTACAGGAAAGGGAACTGTGACTCAGAAATAGGAAGAAACTTGCCCAGGGCCACACAACTATTTCCTGTTAGATAAAAAAACTAGATCCCAGTTCTCAAACTCCCAGCTTAGGCTTCTTTCCCTGTACCTCCAGAGACAGTATCAGCCTTTACACAGGATGGTAAAACTGTACGGTAGCATAATTTCTGAGGCATGACATAAAACTGCCAGACACTGCATTCAATATTCACACAGATTACTCTACCTATGAAAGAACATTTTAATCCCCATTTTTACTTATTTATTTATTTTGGGGTTTTTTGTTATTGTTGCTTTTTGTTTTATTTTGAGACAGAGTCTTGCTCTGTTGCCCAGGCTGGAGTGCAATTATGCAATCACAGCTCACCGCAGTTTCAGTCTCCAGGGCTCAAGCGACCTTCCAACCTCAACCTCCCAAGTAGCAGGAACAACAGGTACACACCACCATGCCCAGTTAATTTTTTTTTTTTTTTTCGTATCTCTATGTCGCCCAGACTGGTCCCCAACTCCTTGGCAAGCAATCCTCTGGCCTTGGCCTCCTAAAGTGATGGGATTACAGGTGTATGCCACCACGCCCAGACTATAATCCCCATTTTAGATTACAGATGTAATGCCTCCATTAGTTTTATCTGATTTCAAACTTCACCATAATCTTGCTGTCTCTATGGGAGGACTAGAAAGATCTCTTCCCAGTTCCCAAAATACTCCCTTCAAAGGCTGGCTAGGGTGGTACAAGTCCTTCAAAGATCACTGGAGTGAAGTTCCTAAACCCTGGCTGAATGTAGACATTCCCATAGGAAAGAGCATACTGTTGGGCCGTGACCTGCCATTAATCCCTCCGAATGCATTACTTGTTAGATGCTGGCTCTAGCCTAGGGAAACAGAGGACACATTTAGGAGCTTAATGTGAGATACCAGTGAGTTTTAACAGGAGGAAAAGAAAGAAGACTTGGTTTTTTATCTGTGCCAGTATGAAGAACCATTTGTAAAAGTCAAGCTTCTTCCTGCCCTCTCCATGGTATTTGTATATGATACCTTTGTATTCTATTAATTGGTAAAATACATAATAAATAGGATTTACTAATTTCTGAATTAGCGGCATTTTCAACTGAATTTTTGTTTTAGTAAACAGAATCATTTGAAAACCTATAGTACTGAGTGCACTGTACATGGAAGGGTGTTCGTCTGTAGATGACTCTACAAACCCCTTCCTTGAAATCCCAAGATTTCAGGGTCCACAGGTTAAGAAACCCCTGGCTAGAACATGGGGCATTGCCCCCAGATGAGCAGGCCTGGTGCATGTCTCAAGCAGGCTTCCTGAAGGAACCTGGTGGCAAAGAATGAGGAAGTGGAAGCCCATCAACCACACTCCACATCCTTCACAATTGTGCCTAAGCCCCACAGCCCTCTTTCCAATGGGCGACATAAAAATTAACGATTATAAATTTACACTGACATTTGGGCAGGGAAACTATGGAACACTGTCACTTACTATAAGGGAATAATACATGTGAGAGAAGAGGAAGACAGTGTCACAGAAAAAATTCAATTCATATTGATGCCAAATAAAAGGGTAAAATCATCTCGATAAAACTGCAAGTTATTCTTTAATGAAGCTTCAGTGTCTGGAATGATCTGTATTGAATGAAAAGGACAGCAGGTAACAGAAAAAGGAGCACACACCTATGCTAGTGTGACAAATATGTGGTCACAATTTAAGACCCTATCTTAAAATTTCTCACCAAAAGAAGACTCATTTACACATCATCACTACTAAGAGGATCTTATAAATCCATGATACACATATACTGAAAGTCATACTTAGATTCTTTAAAAGTAAAAATAGGGCCAGGAATGGTGGCTCACACCTGTAATCCCAGCACTTTGGGAGGCCAAGGCAGGCAGATTGCTTGAGCTCAAGAGTTTGAGACCAGCCTGGACAACATGGCAAAACTCCATCTCTACTAAAACAAAAATTTAAAAATTAGCAGGTGTGTTGGCACATGCCTGTAGTTCTAGCTAATCAGGAGACTAAGAATGGGAGGATATCTGCAGCCCAGGAGGCGGAGGTTGCAGTGACTCAAGATGGTACCACTGCACTCCAGCCTGATTCTGTCTCAAAAAAAATGTAAAAATAGGAGGAAAAAAATAAAATCAACAAACTTAAAATATGTGCAGCACTTGTTACAAATCAATTAAAAGCACTGAAATTTAAGGAAACGAATTAGCCCCCTACCTTTCCAGCTTATCCTCTTCTATTACCCGCTCTTACCAGTCTCACCACACTACTCAACATACCCTGAACAAGTATTGCACCTTTATATCCACATCACTGGGTATCAGGTGTGCAATAACCTGAGTGATGCTGCCACATTCATTCATACACCCAAGTGCACATTCATGCACACACACACACACAACAAAGTTCTACTCAACGCCCAAAGGCAGAACCAAGCTCCCCTTCCCTACACCTCTGGTGTATTCTTCAACTTACATAATACAGACTTGCATGACAGCTTTTGCCATGGGGATCACTGCAGCCACATCATCACCATATCTCATTCATCCCTCCACTCATAACACCAATCACATTGCTTAGCACAAAACATATAATAAAAGCATGTTGCAGAAACAAAGGAATGAATATAGGTAATCAGGAAGTAAAGCTTCTGATAGTGATTGTGTGAGGATTACCTGATCAAACACTGTCATAATTCTCAGCATTAAATTACTGGGGGACATGGTTTGGCTGTGTCCCCAGCCAAATCTCATCTTGAATTCCCACGTGTTACAGGAAGGACCCAGTGGGAGGTAAGTGAATCATGGGGGCAGGTCTTTCCTGTGCTGTTCTCATGATAGTGAATGAGTCTCATGAGATCCGATGGTTTTAAAAATGGGAGTCTCCCAGCACAAGCTCTCTTCTCTTGTCTGCTGCCATGTGAAATGTGCCTTTCACCTTCTGCCATGATTGTAAGGCCTCCCCAGCCACATGGAACTGTAAATCCAATAAACCTTTTTCTTTTGTAAACTGCCCAGTCTTGGGTTTGTCTTATCAGCGTGTGAAAACCAACTAATACAATGGGCAAAATCTATTTTATTCTAATCCTGAACTAACTAGTCATCCTCCCCTCCTCGGGTAACTGACATTACATAAGTTCTCTAATAAGATGAAAAATAAAAAGTCTTGTGGTGGCACATGCCTGTAATCCCTGCTAGTCAGGTGGCTGAGGCATGAAAATCACCTGAACCTGGGAGGTGGAGGTTGCAGTGAGCCAAGATCTGGCCACTGCACTCAACCCTAGGTGACAGAGCAAGACCCTATCTCAAAAAAAAAAAAAAAAAAAAAAAAGAAAAGTCTGTTTTTCCATCAAAAGGCTTGAATTAGACACAAGGGTTCCAAACAGGAGGGAATCCCTGCACCGTTCAAAAGAGCTTCCCTGAAACCTAACACTTGGTGGAGAAAGGTCCAACCAGGCCCTCTGCCATTGTGTCCTCCAACTTTCCATTCTCACCAATAATCAAGACAGACAAGGTGCACTCACCTGGCTTGTTTCCTTCCCTCTCATGGCCCAGCTGCCCCTTGGTGTTCAAACCACATGTGTAAACTTCCCCATCTTCCAGCAGGAACACAGAGTGGTTTCCCCCACAGGCCACCTCCTTGACACTTCTGTCAGATATGAACCCACACACCTGGGGCTCAGCCACAATTCCCTGCAGGTTGGTGCTGATACCAGGTTGGCCCAGAGACCAATATCCCCAACATAACATTGTTCTTATCTTTCAGGGAATCATGTAGCCTAGGAGAGAGTTAAAAAAAAAAATTATTTTTAATTAAAAAGAAATAGGTCATAGAAAATCAAGTAATGAATGTAACCAATTTAAAAAATAACCCTCCCCTTAATATTCTTCAGATATCTTACATCTCAAAATAAAACATATTAATACTGTTGAAAGCAGTTATGTTAAAATGATGCTACTTTGTATTTTAATAAGAGTTTAAAAAACAGTTTAAATAAATTGTGTTTGTTTAAATGAACGAGTGAACAGACAGAATACGGTTTTCAGATCACTGCTAAAGAATCCTGAGTACAGGAGATGAGCTGAAACAATCTTGGCAAACCATTAAGTTAGTAACAGTTTTGAAAACACTCTCAAGACTTCACCTTATCCTTTCTCAATGCATCATTCCTTTGAATTTTCTGCTTATTTTAATGTTTTAAAAAATTTTGAACCAATTAACTCCTTTACGTACCCTAATATTAGATTGGTTAGTAGGATTTCACCACTTGAAGTGAAGATGAAAAATGGAAAAAAAAAAAAAATGTTATCTTCTCTGCCATTCCCTTTTCCCCTTGGTTCCAGATCTGAGTCAAGCCTCACTTCCTACCTGAGAGACTCTGGGATTGTTACAGTGACAGTCAGCCTGCATCCCTCTGACATGTCTACTATACTGCCTAACTGATAGCTTTCTCTTTATATCTTTATAACTTAACTCCCCAAAAAAGATTTTAACCTCCTTCAACAGAGACCACAGTATAACACAGACCTCTTCTATTTAGCAGGTAATCAACTTTTGCCTGATTACTGACACTAGCCTAAAGTTTCATTACCTTTTAACAATTAATGTTTCCCTTTCATACAAACAAACAAAAAATCTCATCTCTCGCTACCAATTCACACCACAAGGATGGCCAGGTAACAACAAGTGTTGGCAATAATGTGGGGCTGTTAGAACCATCCTATACTGGCTTGTAAAAATGTCTGGCAGTTCCTGAAAAGAATAAACATAAAGATACCATATGATCCAGCAATTTCATCCTAGTTATAAACCCAAGAGAACTGCAAGACTACATCCACACAAAAACTTATAAAGGAATGTCCACAACAGCATTATACACAGTATCAAAAGGAAATAACCAAAATGTTCATCAACTGATGAATGGTTAAATAAAACATGGTATATCTATACAATGGGATATTATTTGGCTGCAATATGGATGAACAGTGAATATATTATGCTAAGAAAAAGAAGCAAGTCACAAAAGTCCACAAATTATATGATTCTGTTTACATGAAATGTATAGAACAGGCAATAGAAAATAGACTAGAAAATAGACTAGGACTGGAGGGAAAGAGGAGAATTGAGAGTGACTGTACCTGTCCTTTTGGAAGGTGGCAAAATGTTCTAAATTTAGGTTGTGGTGATGGTTTTAAAGCATGGTAAATATACTAAAAACCCCTAAATGTTATACTTTAAATAGGTAAATTTTAGGCCAGGCGTGGTGGCTCATGCCTGTAATCCCAGCACTTTGGGAGGCCAAGACGGGCGGATGACCTGAGGTCGGGAGTTCCAGACCAGCCTGACCAACATGGAGAGACCCTGTTTCTACTAAAAATACAAAATCAGCCAGGCATGGTGGCACATGCCTGTAATCCCAGCTACTCAAGAGGCTGAGGCAGGAGAATTGCTTGAACCCAGGAGGCAGAAGTTGCAGTGAGCTGAGGTCGCGCCATTGCACTCCAGCCTGGGCAACAAGAGCAAAATTCCGTCTCAAAAAAAAAAAAAAAAAAAAAAGGTAAATTTTATGGTATGTGAATTATATCTCAACAAAGATTTTTTTAATTGTCTTTAAACCTCCTTTCTCTTGCTACATGTCTACTGCCTCTGCGGGTCCACATCAGCCGATAAGGCTTTCTTGAGTTTAATTGTGAGAATTGTCATTACCAACATAATAGCCACAAAAGTATTTTTTCTACAACAGAAAGGAGGAGGGAACAACCCCTAGAGTTTAATATGGGAGAGGTATCAATTATTTCAATATTTTATTTTTGCTTACAAAGACATAAGAGGGGAAGTTTTATCTAATGCTTTGATCAGAAATGAAATATTGTAACTTCAAAAGTTCTGACTACTGGTAAAGTTGGAAATCTTAAGTGGATGGATCTTCTGTTTAGGAAAATACTTCATGCACCTCTCTGGTTTTGAAAGAAAGGTCCAAGATTTAGAGACGAAAGGAGATGGGGGAAATCCCAAGCATGCCTTATAAAATAGTAGCTGCTCCTATTTAAGATATCAAATTAACAGGGTGCGATTGGCTAGTCATGGTGGCTCACGCCTGTAATCCCAACACTTTGGGAGGCCAAGGCAGATGGATCACCTGAGGTCAGGAGTTCGAGATCAGCCTGACCAACATGGTGAAACCCCATCTTTACTAAAAATACAAAAATTAGTCGGGCGTGGTGGCAGGCACCTATAATCCCAGCTACTCGGAAGGCTGAAGCACGAGAATCACTTGAACCCAGAGGGAGAGGTTGCAGTGAGCCAAGATGGCGCCATTCCAGCCTGGGCAACAAGAGTGAAACTCCACCTCAAAAAAAAAAAAAAAAAAAAAAGACAAAAAAGAGAAAGCGATTGAAGCCTATAATATGGCTGCAAGTCTGGAACCTGGCCAGTAAACAGTAGATTCTCTGTGGCAGAGAACAGCAGATGGATTTTGAGAACAGTGGTGTCTAACACTCAGTTTGAAGTTGTTGCCTGTTCTGTAACTACTTTTGAGAATCCCAAACCTTCTATCAAAGTTAAGACACAATAGCCTTACAATAACTGTATTTTGCCAAGCATGAATAAAAAGAACCTTGAAAATAAGCCCTCAGTACCCCTCCGGAAGACTGACAACTAAGCAAGAGTTTTGGATGAGCCATAAGAGAACCTAAATGCTCTTCTTCCCCTTGGAAATTCTTAGAAATTTGAGGAAGACACTAAATCTCTAATCAGTATCACCTTGGGCTTGAATCACTTTATCTGGATATTAAAGAAAATAGTGACCAGGCACAGGGGCTCACATCTGTGATCCCAACACTTTGGGAGGCCAAGGTGAGAGGACAGCTTAAGCCAGGAGTTTGAAACCAGCCTGGGCAACACAGTGAGACCTTATCTCTACCAAAAAATAAATAAAATCAGCCAAGTGTGGTAGCACACACGTGTAGTCCCAGCTACCTGGGGGGCTGGGATGAGAGGATCATTCGAGCCTAGGAGGTCAAGGCTTCAGTGAGCCATGATTGCACCACCGCACTCCAGCCTGAGCAATAGAGCGAGACCCATCTTAAAAACAAACAAGTAATGCAAAAGATTGGTCTTAAGGACATTCAGATTACATTTCAGTTTCCAAATATACTTTCTTTTTTTTTTTTTTTTTGAGACCAAGTCTCACTCTGTCTCCCAGGCTGGAGTGCAGTGGGACAATCTCAGCTCACTGCAATCTCTGCCTCACAGGTTTAAGCAATTCTCCTGCCTCAGCCTCTGAATTAGCTGAGATTACAGGCATGTGCCACCATACCCAGCTATTTTTTTGGCATTTTAGTAGAGACAGGGTTTCGCCATATTGGCCAGGCTGGTCTTGAACTCCTGACCTCAAGTAATCAGCCCACCTTGGCCTCCCAAAGTGCTGGGATTACAGGTGTAAGCCACCGAGCCCAGCTGGTTTCCAAATATACATTTTAATTATAATTCTGAATATTCTTTTCTAATCATACTTCTTAAACATGCTACTTTCTCCATATTGAGAATTACTGTTCTAGGTCCTACAGGTCAAAATATCAGGATTTCAAAACAAGATTGCAGACTTCAAAGGTGTCTTGCCTAATCTTTTCACTGGTACATTCATTTCATTGTAATGAAAAGGGGATGGATTCTAATGGAAATAGTGAAGACTTACTTTGAATTATAATACTAGGAGAACACATCAAAGCTGCATGTATCAGACAATCTACAGGAGAGAACTGTCAACATACGAAGGAGACAGCTAACTGGCTATTCTGTGCAAAGTCAGCTTTTAAAATGACAAACTCCTTTCTCCCAAGGTAAAAGCATACCCAAATGGTTACAAATTAAAGATTACAACACAGAGGAAGCTCATACTTTCAACCTCTCTTGACAACAATTACAGTACTTTGGCTTTAACTCAATGACCTTAATTTGTATATAACAATTTTAAAACTGCCTTATTGTAATCCTGAGGTATGCTTTGAACTCTTGAGGCTTTCAGGAAAGGCATGAAAAGGCCCAAAATAAAATATAAAACTGAATCTCAATTTGCTGTCTTAACCAGAAAGTTCTCTTCTTCCCAAGATTTGTATTCCTTGTCTAGACTCTACACTAAAAATGTATTAAGATTAAATGTTATTATTTGAGTTAACTACAAAGATTGTGGGGAGGGAAGTAGAAATAAAATGAAAAACTGGCAGGGTAGTGGTGGTGGTGGTTGGTGGTGGTCTAATGACACACATTTAAATAGACCAGCAAGCTCACATAATCTAGAAATAAGTTATTTTTCCCAACTTGCTCAACTGCTATTAACCACATCAATGGATTTTTTCATTTTTAGTATTTCATAAATTTGTCTTATCTCTCCTACCTGTCTTGTGTTCTTAGGTTCAATAAGGTTGTGATGTGCCTTACACAGAAAAAAAAAATGTGTATTAGGTAAGTTTCTTTCATGCATGAGTTACAGTGTTGGCTGTGAGTTCAATCTTAATGAATCAACAAGTGGGTACGTCCAAAAATGGAACAGGAAATCTGCAGATCTGTATGTGAGGCCTCCCCTGGAGACAGCTAAAGTAATATCCAGAGTGCATAATGAAGCTATAGATATGATGGAAAAGCAAGTAAATCTGTGGATTCATGAGAAGACAACCAATAAAAAGCAAAAATCACAGTAGATAGCACTGATTTGAGGCTGAAAGCCAAAAACACTGTCACATTACACAGGGTCAAGAAAATGTTAAACCTTTTTCAACTAGTGTTTTATTACCAAGAAATACTGTGTATAATTATTAGTAAGATATATTAAATAGGCTGTCTAGACAGAAACACACATAAAACAAGGCTATGCGTCAGTTGGCTGATAAAAATCTCTTGACCAGAGCCTGCAGGAACCTAACCCTTTATTTCCTCAGAAACAATGGCTCTGTATTCACTAATATGGTATTCACCATGACTTTACAGAACCTAACTATATATAGAGTATAACAAGTCCCTTCTTTGTTTACTTAAGCTTATTTATTTATGCTTGTTTGAATCAGGTTTCTTTCACTTGCAATAGAAAGAAACTCCTGACTGATAATATTAATAATGACATTATTAATAATAACAGCAGATAAGACCTAATTTGAGCTTACTCTGGATCTGGTACTTTTCTATATGCTTCACAGATGTTAGCTCATTTCTTCTTCTATGAGACAGGCACTGCCATTATCTCTAATCTACAGATGAAGAAAGTGAAACAAACAAAAAAAAGATGAAGTAAAGGAAAAGAAAGAGACACTATGCTATTCTGTAGAGTAAGGAGCTTAGAAAGTAGATAACCAAAAGGCCAGACTTCGCAATGTGTCTGCACCACTCTCCAGAGAAACAGGGACCCTGATCAGTCAATCTGGCTATGTGATCCAGTAAGTAATTATTTCCTAAAAGTGGATGGGTGGATCAGATTCCATAACAGTTGTTAAATTCACCCAACCAATTGCCTTGCTTAGCAAGCAACCCTAAATAACTTGGTTTATAGGGCAGATTCTACTACAGGGATACAATACTGTGACCAGGTAACCAAAGCATCTCAGTCTTACTAGGATTTTTAATTCTCATTATTAATTTGGTGTCCTGGGTCTATCAGCTTTTTGTAGTTAATCTGGCATGAGTCAGTCCTTGAAAGTCATCTGAGTTCCGGGTGCTTTGGCCAAGCACAATCCTGTGTAAACAGCCTGAAGTATGGCCTCATCCCTGACTGACTAGTAAAAACAATTTATGAAAAAAGATAATAAAAAGGACTACTGTTGAAAACTTCAAAAATTCTTCCCAACTGAGTTACAGTAATGGAATCTTCAATTTGTCAAATGAAAACTGCCTATCAAGAGAATTAAACAGCAACCACAAATAAGATGTATACCTGTGAATAAACTATCAATCATAATTATAAATATGGTCTGGGTCATCACAGTGCTCTGCTGGAACTAAAGAAGAAGGCAACTAAAACCATCTAACTTTCAGGAGAGAAGTTCAACGCACTGGAGAGAAGCCAGCCACTAGCACAGCTTTCACTTCAAAGTACATTCCAGTTGGACCCCTAAATCTTGTAGCTGCTGATGTTCATGACTTTAAAGGTCTAGTTTCAGCAACGGTCTACATCGCTGGGCATTTTGATCTCCAAGGTCCTTACACCCATTTTTCCTCATTCACTCTGTTGCTTGCTCCTAGAAGAGCAGAATCTTTTATTTTCCTTCAAAATACATAATTATGATTCGCTGCAAAATATAGGACTACACTTCCCTCAGCACCTACACCAGCCCCACTTGGCTGCATTTCCTGCCTCTTATTTCCCCATGACAAAACAAAAGGACCACTTTTGAAGGACAACTTTCTCTCAATGTCAACCTGGTACTTTCCTGAGACCTTCTCATCTATTCTTGGTAAGAGATTCAAGATAATCTTAGCAGAGCTTAACAGTCAAAAGAACTAAAATCCAAGCCCTACATTAACCACATGTTAGCTGTGAAACCTGGGGAAAGATGTTCACCCACCTTAAGCTCCAAAATCAGGAGGTGGTGCTAGAGTGCTATGAGGATTAATGAGAAAATGCATGTAAAAAGGGCTTAGCATAGTGCCTGGCATGTAGTAATAAGTGACCAGTAAATGTCAGCTGCTTTAAGCAATATTACTCCTTCTCCTAGTGCTTTTCTTTGAGACCTCAGCAGACAGGACAATTCCCAAGAGGCTGGGGTTATGACTCCTGTCTTCCTCACTGCAATTAGCACTAGCTGCATTCTGCCAAATCTGCACTACAGCAAAGCAGCATCACCACCATCTGCCACAACTTTCATGAAAGGGATTTGAGGTTGATAGGAGGAAGTTTTTTTGTGTGCATTTGCTTTTAAATTCTGGAGAGGGCATGAGTGGGGGGCAGTGGGGAGATAAATCTCTTTTAACTAGCTCTAGTGAGTTGAATGCTAAAAGACAACCTTCAATTCCTAAACTTTGTCTTATAATAAGACTGTGCGACTATGCACACAGCAGCCTAACAACTCATTCTTATTCCTTTGTTTGAAAGGCACTGAGACCTAAATAACACTCAGGCAGGACTTCTAATCTCATTTAAAATAGGGATAAGCTTCCTTTCAAGTAAGCTTAGAAGCAATTACCTGAATGTTGTATATATGTAGAGGGTCTCTTTCAACAGCAGGAAAAGACAATGTCCAAAATCATCAGTGCTTGGCAGATACCCCCCAAATTCAGGCTTTAAATAAATTTAGGGCCAAAATTAAAATGCAGAATTAACTCTGGTAACAAAGAAGGTTCATTTTAATGACTTGCCTTATTATCAAAAATGTTCCTACCAAAAGGAGAAATGGCATAGAAGGCAAAGAGAAGTTTTCAACAACATGAATCCACTCCTTGCTGTTTTCTCTCTCCTCCACTTTAGCTGGACTTTGGTCCTCTGACCCCCTCAGCCAACACAGGAAACATTCCTACCCTTCCCCCGATCATCCCCTCAAAGGTGGTGCCTTCTTCACTACCTGGTGCTAGGCTTTGTGAAGCTGGAAGAATGACTTCTCTGCTGTCTGCTTAAGCTGTAGGCTGCCTTCAAAAGACACCAACCAGACTCGCAAGAATTGAAAACTCTAACAACACTAAGTCAAGGATATACAACAGCCAGGGCCCTCATAGACAGCTGGTGGGAATATAAACTGGCATAACCACTTGGCAAAACAAGTTGGCATTCTCTAGTGAAGAGGAAGATGTGGATACCTCCCCACACAGTAATTTCACTCCTGGGCATATGACCAGCATTGTCCAACTTATTAAGCATCTATGGTGCTCCTGTATTGTACTAATAAATGGAGATACAAAGATGAGTCAAATCTGGAAACTTAGAACTTTCTGCGATAATGGAAATGCTATATAATTGCACTGTCCACTATGGTAGCCAGTAGGTATCTGTGGCTATTGAGTACTTGAAATGTGACTAATACAAGTGAATAACTGAAATTTTAATATTTTATTTTAATAAATTTTAATGTTAGTAGCCCTAAATGACTGTGACTATCTTACAGTCCAATGCAGTGAGAAACTCATGAACATATGCACCAAGATATATGTATAAGAATGTTCATTCCAGCATTATTTGAAATAGAAAAAAAGCAAAAAACAAATATCCATCAACAGATAACAGAAAACAGATACAGTGCGGCACATGCATAAAATAGAACACTGTAGAGCAGTAAAAAATAAACTCCATCTATAAGCATCATTGTAACTAAATCTTAAGAAGTGTTGAGTCACAGAAGAATTCAGAGTATGATGCATTTTTACAAAGTTCAAACACAACTATAACAAATATATTATTTGGAGATTAAGAATCATCAGTGGTAACAAAGCTATGAAGAAAAGCCAATCACAAACACAAAATACAGGGTAATGATTGTGGAGGCAGTAGGAATAGAGGGAACAATCTGGAAGGAGCACAAAGGGAAACATTTCAATAGCATGGCTGATGTTCTGCTTCTGTCCTTTTATTGTTGTTTCTTAACATATATGGCATGCATTATTTTATGCTTACAAACACTTCACAAAAGAAAAAAAAAATGGAAAGCGCTATTGAGGCAGTCTGGCTGCTTCTCATACCTCCTCCACTAACACCCTGTCCATGCACAGACTGGGAGTTTCTCCATGAAGGAATCAGGTTTTACTCATCTTTGTGCCTTCCATTCTCAGCAGAGTATAGGAGCACAGTAGAGGCTTGATAAACGTCTAGTGAACTGAACCCCATTCTTAGAAAACCAGAATTTCCACCATCTCAACTTGTTACCCCTTTTATTTTCCAGATAATTTTAAAGGTTCCCCACCCTGAGTAATAATAAAAACAGTTCACTTACACAGAAACACATGTCTCTGCTACCCACAAGTACTATTTCTAAATGGAGTAAATGTCTAAAGAGGACAGAGTTGTATTAGCAAATTTACCATCTTATTAAAAGTCCATTTGGTCTAACCTCTAAGCAAGAGACTTACATTCCTAAATTCATTTTAATGGCAGCTAAGGCCTTCAGAGGCCAAGTAACTTTGGTCCTCTAAGAATTAAGTGCTTGAAGCAGAGACCAGACACCAGATATCCTACTTCTTGGGCTCACCTTGTTCTCTTCACTATGTTAGAGCAAGCAGGAAGGCACTGAGATTTGCTTAGGCCTCTCTCTAGGTAGCTATCTTAGCCTGAGTTGATGACAGTATTAAACAGGATAATGTATGTAAAGGACTCCATTAACAAGATGAAAAAACTGAGGTCCAGAAAAATTAAGTAACTCACCACAGGTCACACACTTGGCATTGGACTAGAAGCCAGAAATATTCCACACCCTGCGGTTCTGCAAGTTAAAGAAATAATAAATAACATTAGTATGGAACTCAGTTAAGTGTCTTCATGTTATTGTAAACAAAAAGACAGGAGTTAACCTCTGAAAATAAGTATATCTTTAAATTACTCAATCTTAAATATTCCCCATGCATTGTATCTCAAGACAGGAGTTTGGTTAAATACTAGTAAGATAACCTCTAACCAGTTATAAAGATATCAATCACCTCTAAAAGTGAACTAGAGATATAGATATCACCTTCTAAAAATTCCTGACATTTGATAGGGAGTAGTAAAAATAGAATTACTTTAAAATCTCTCATTTTTGTTAGAGAAAGTTTTGGAAAATAATTTAATTTTGTCTATTTTCTTTATTTTTCCATGTTTCACACATAGCTGCTTGTTTTGCCACAACTGTTATGAAGACTGTCTCCTTTCATTTCTTTTTTTTTTTTTTTTCTTTGAGATAGAGTCTGGCTCTTTCACCCAGGCTGGAGTGCATTGGCCACTCTGGGCTCACTACAACCTCCGCCTCCCAAGTTCAAGCAATTATCCTGCCTCAGCCTCCCAAGTAGCTGGAATTACAGGCGCCTGCCACCACGCCCAGCTAATTTTTGTATTTTTAGTAGAGACGGGGTCTCACCATGTTGGTCAGGCTGGTCTCCAACTCCTGACCTCAAGTGATCCACCCGTCTCAAGCCTCCCAACGTGCTGGGGTTACAGGGGTGAGCCACTGCGCCCCGCCAGCCACTGCACCCGGTCTTTCCCTTTCATCACCACATCCTCCATCATGCAAAATGAGAAGAGATCATCTCAGAGAGGTACCTAAAGTATCTCAAAAGAAAAAGTCCTGCATGATTTTAAGATATTTTTGTCAAGCACTTTAGGAGGCCCAGGTGGGTGGACATCCTGAGTCCAGGAGTTGGAGATTGGCCTGGGCAACATGGCAAAATGTTTCGTCTTTTGGCGAAATCAAAAACTACAAAAATTAGCTGAGCGTGGTGGTGCACGCCTGTGGTCCCAGCTGCTTGGGAGGCTAAGGTGGGGGCGGGTTCGCTTGAGCCTAGGAGGCGGAGGTTGCAGTGAGTCGAGATCGCACCACTGCACTCCAGCCTGTGCAACAGAGCGAGCCTCCCATCTTGGGAAAAAAAAAAAAAGACATTGTCGTAACTTTATTTCTACCTCTCTATGCAGAAAATCCCATTCAATCTGGAGAATATTACTTTTATTTATAAAACTGAAGCATAACTATCTTGTGTCTCCAGTAGGGGTACTACTACTGTCATTAAGTATAAAAAAAGTTTTTAATTGGTCACGAAAATCTTAATAAATTTAAATTTGGTCCTCAGAATGAAATGCTATAACGAATGGCTTCAACCACACAATATGGAACATTCTGAAATCCCTGTTATTTTTTTCAAAAAGTAAACTCCAGCTAATGACTGAACAAGTAGAACTGGATGCTAGTGCTAATGTGCTAATTTTGTTTTTCATGCCAAAGAAGTTCTGTCAAAGAGGTTTCCAACCTGTCCTCCTTGTTTCCTGCATTATACTTTTTACAGAAAGTTCCTAACCTTGAAGGGGGTACAACCATGATGTAGAATATGTAATTCAACTATTTTGCTTTGGAATATGCAATGTACTTTGCTTTTCTGATTTATAAGGCTACTCCCTCCTCTCCCAGGGTAAAGGAAAGTACAAAAGGAGAGAGCTTCACAGTACTCTGCCGACTAAAACATGATACCCTCTCTATCACTGCATTTAAAACTCATTTTATTTTTTTATTTCTCTCAAGTCTGGAGTTGAAAAATCAGCTCACTTGATCTTATCAAATCATCAAATAAAAGGCTCTAGAAATAGCTTCCTATTTGTGGAAAGCGCCAGAAGACACATAAAAATGGAAGAGAGCTCTTGAATCGTCTTTCCCAAAGCATTCTGTGCGTGATGAATGCAAGCAAAATCCTGGAAGGCTTTTCTCTGAATTTAAGGTACTTCTTAATGGGGCTGATTTGAAAGCTAATGTAAAATGCAATCAGAAAGCAGCCAGAAACAGTGACACACCAACAGCAAAGTTCTAATACTTATTCCCTGGAGTTCACGCTGCATACACATATTCCGTGCACAGTCGCATTAGACACTGACTCTACAGGCTCACCTGTTTCAGATTACACATGCTCCTCTCGGTCTGGTTGTCCTGGTTTGCCCACTCCACACATTCACAAATGACTCAAGTCTCACCTGCCCCCGGCCGTCCCAGCTCCTGACACCCCCGCGCCGGTTCGCACCGACGTGTCGGCGCACACACACACACCCGTACACACGTGTCCGCACACACCCTCGCCCCCGGCCCCGCCCAGGAGGCGGACCCCGGAGAGGCGAGCCGGCCCGGCCTCCGCGAAGTGGGTGGTGCCGGGCCCCGCAGCCCTGCCGGCGCTGTCATCGCGGACGCCGTGCACCGCGTCCTCAGCGCAAACTCCTCGCGGCCGCCCAGGTTCCCCAAAATGCCAGGGCCTCGCCAGCTCCCATTTCAATTGAAAGCGTCCGCGCTCCTCACTGCACGGAGGTCCCTGGAACCCCAGAATTTAAATAAGGGCAGGGGTCAAGCATGGAGACTATCCTCCTTTTGACTTTCTGCGTCGCAATTCCTCCCGGGCGGCAGGGCGGCAGGGCGGCCGAGCGCGGGCGGGAGGCGCTCCCATTTTGAAGGCTTGTCTCGCCTTTCCCGGCGCGGGGCTCTCTGGCGGGAGGGCGAGCCCACTAGAACGCCAGGGAGGCGCACGCAGGGTCCTAAGGGCGCCGTGCCCCAACCTCCCCGCTCCCCAGCCCCAGGTCATCGCTGGAAGTGCCTGCAGCCGCTGCCGCCGGAGCCACGGGAGGAGCCGCAGCCGCCCCTCTGGGAGCCGCGCGCTGACGGCAGTGCCAGGCGGAACGCGGCCCCGGGCGACTGCAGCTCCGCCGTACCCTCCTCCCTGGAACCCCGGCCCCCGCCCTGCGCACCTCGGCAGCAGCCGAACCGCAGCTTGGGACTCCGACTGTCACAGCCCCTCTCGCCCGGCTCGGGGTTTCTCCGTTTTCGGCGTCACAATAATAAGGAAGTTTCCCCGCAAGCCTGCGGGCGGCGGAATGCGCTAGGTGAATGACTTCGCACCAGGCCAATGGGCGCCGCTCTGGGGAGGACCCGCACCAATGGCGGCCGCCGTGGCGCGAGCTGGAGGCGGGGCGGCGAGGTCCGAGGGCGGGAGGAGGGGAGAGGCCCAGGCCCCAGAGCCAGGCGCAGGCGGCCCGAGGTGACAGGACTCTAGGGCCCGGCGCGGGGACAGCGGCACGGGTGTGTCAGCCGAGATCGGACTGCATGACATAGAGCGTTGGCGCTGAAAAAGATTGCTTTTCACTGGCGGGAAAGCGAACGGGACCGATCAGCGGTTGCCTTTTCAGGTTCTGGGCTCTGGTTTTTATTATTTATGCAGAGGTGACCGAAAGCCTTGGGCAGTGGGGGGAAGAAAGCTAGAGGGTGACAATTTAGGGAGAGTGCGCTAGTCTTCTGCTTTACTCCCCTTCGTAGGACTGTAGGAAGCGCGGCGCCGGCCGGCGGCGCTGCGCGGTGGGAGAGGCGGGGAAGGAGGTCCGCGGCAGCCGCCGGCGCCCTTCTGAAGAGGTGGGGATCGAAGACCGGCGCGGGGCTGCGGAAGAAAGGCGGGCTTGGGGGAGGCTGGAGGGTGGACGCGGGGGGAGCATAGCAAGAAGAGTCTCTGAGCACCAGTTCTTAAAATCTTGTAGTCTGAAAGACACCGATACCCAGTAACGGATTTTTTTAAAGTTTGTCCTCTTCCACTTTTCCCTAGCGCGCCGAATCCCAGAGCTTCCTCCTCCTCAAGGTCACTAGTGTTTTTATACTTGCCCTAGACCTGATCTGATCCACAGCTAATCTTTTGCAGAAAACCTCAGAAAGGTGACTTCATGTGTCTGCCCCCTTTAAATGTGAAATGCAGAACACTGGCACAGTACCGCTTGAATCCAAAGGAATAACTCTCCTAGTGGAAGAATTTCCATAACCTGGCATTTGAACCAGGAAGGCCTTTTGAGGACAGATTATTTCTAAGGACATTCAAATCACCTCAGGTCTGCAATCCCTTGTCCTGAGAACCTAACAGACCAAGTAGAAAAGAAAGTTTCAAGGAGTCGTATATCCTGGGGATGAGACGTTGTTGGCTGACTGACAGTGTTGAGCCCTCTGTGAAATAATGGAAATTGTCCAGTACACTGAGACAAGAAAGCTAAAAAAGCAGAATCTAAGTTATCACATCATCTGAGAAAAAATACAAACCTTTGAAATTTGGATCACACTGGACACCTTTAGAAACACTGGGAATGGCCAGGCATGGTGGCTCATGCCTGTAATCTCAGCACTTTGGGAGGCCAAAGCGGGTGGATCACTTGAGGTCAGGAGTTCGAGACCAGCCTGGCCAACATGGTGAAACCTTGTCTCTACAAAAAAAAATACCAAAATTAGCCGGGCATGGTGGTGTGCGCCTGTAGTCCCAGCTACTCGGGAGGCTGAGGCAGGAGAATCGCTGGAACCTGGAAGGCAGAGGTTGCAGTAAACTGAAATTGAGCTACTGTACTTACTCCAACCTGGGTGACAGAGTGAAACCTTGTCTCAAAAAGAAAAAAGAAACACTGGGGACAAGAGTAACACAATTCACCTATATTCCAGATACGTGGCAGTTTCACAAAAGTTTAGTCTATTACAAAGATGCAATCCCAATTTAGAGATGCTGTTGGCAAAAAACTGGTGAAATGCCCAAAGAGGAGTCTGGTAGGAAGAGGAAGGAGTCCGGTACTTGCAAAGGAGAAAGTGAGAGATCCTATTGTTATGTGTCACATATGAGGTTTGTAATCAATCAGTGTTTGGGTTGGTATGTCTGGCCTGTGGCTCAAGTGTTTTTCTTTTTCTTTTCTTTTTTTTTTTTTTTTTTTGATACGGAGTCTCGCACTGTCTTCTGGGATGGAGTGCAATGGCGCGATCTCTGCTCACTGCAACATCCACCTTTTGGGCTTAAGCAATTCCCCTGCCTCAGCCTCCCGAGTAGCTGGGATTACGGGCACCCACCACCACACCCAGCTCATTTTTGTATTTTTAATAGAGGCAGGAATTCACCATGTTGGCCAGGCCGGTTTACTCCTGACCTCAAATGATCCGCCCACCTCGGCCTCCCAAAGTGCTGGGATTACAGGCGTGTGCCACCGCGCCGGCCGGCTCAAGTGTGTTTCATATGAAATTTCATCTTGAGGAAAAGGATGGTTATCAAGGACTCAAGCCTAGACCATGGGGTAAGAGCGATGTATAAATAACAAGTTAGGATACTGTAAGCTGCTTTTACCAAATAAATAGCCAAACCCTGGGAACTTACATAGAACTTACATAGAACAGTAAAGATACCGCAGTACTTCAATTTATTTTTTTTTCACTGGGCCAACGTATAATGGCAATTTCCTTAGCAAATATGTCCCGCTTCAAAATGGCTTTAAATGGCTCCAGTATCAACAATAGCCTTAACAGCAGATATGTAAACTTTTGAAGAGGTCATGGTTTACTTTTTCTTTCCATTTCTATAGCCCTGTCTTCCATCCATTTCGTTCTGCATTCTCATATATTCTCTAACAAATATACTATATACTGAGCACCTACAATAATGTCAGCTCCCGTGAATACATTGGTAAGCAAAACAGTACAGTCTTTGTTGCCATGAAAGGGGAGACAAACATTAACCAAATAATTGTACCAAGGAATGTATACTTGCTAACCTATATTAATTTTATAAAAGAAAAACATTCATGTTAAAAATAAAAGGCTTAATAAATTCTAGGCTCATGCCTGTAATCCCAGAGCTTTGGGTTACAGGCTGAGGCAAGAGGATCACTTGAGGCCAGGAGTGAGACCAGACTGGGCAACATAGTGAGACCCTGTCTTTCCAAAAAACAAAAAAATAGACATGGTGGGGCATGCCTGTAGTCCTAGCTACTTGGGAGACTGAGGTGAGACAATAGCTTAAGCATAGGAATTTGAGGTTACATTGAACTTTGATGGCACCATTGGACTCCAGCCTGGATAACAGAGGAGACTCCAAATACACACACACACACATGCACACACAGACACACACATAAACATATAACCATAACTTTTTTTTTTAGAGACAGGGTCTATGTTGCCCAGGCTGGCCTCAGACTCCTAGACTCAAGCAATCCTGCTGCCTTAGCCTCCCGAGGAGCAAGGATTAAACTAACTATAACTTTTGACAGGGACCATGTGGTTCAGCTCTATCACTGGTTAGACGAGGTATGCCTGGTGGCAAGGGGATGGTGCCCAGGGTTGCTGTACTTCTACCTGAACACATGCTGATTTCCTCCATTAGTTACTATTCACTTCTTAAAATACTTAATGTCTATTTTGAAAGGAAACCGTTTTTCAGTAGAATGGCAATACTCTTTAATGATAATTGTTTTCCTTTCTTCCCTGTGTTTAATTTACTTGCCTTGCAGAAAAATATTTACTTGGTAAACTTTGAAAGAGACAGTCAGATTTCTGATATCTTGGATGAAATCTGTGGAAAAAAACAGGACATCCTATCTCTCAGATACACCATTGAAGAATAAATATCTTTAGGAGGGAAAAGCACTGACTATTTGACAAGTAAAAAGTATGTGTACCTTGTATGGTTATGTAATGACAAAGGTGTTTCTTGGTCCCCCACATCCAAAAGTACTTATTTTCTCAGTGTAGTCAGTACTTAATGGAAAAATCAGTCTGTACATACCCAGACTAAACTTATTAAAAACTGTCCTGTAACACACAGCATTGATTTATTAATATTAAACAACTTAGAAGAAAAACATCATGGTAAATCAGTATTACCATCAAATAATCTTTTAATATTATTGAATATGTTCCACCTGTAGTACTGCTAGACAAGAAGCATCATTCCTGACTACAAAGAGCTTACAGCCATTATGATTATTTCTCTATCTTCCTTGAAACTATTCATGGTTTGCATTTTTTGCTTATCAAGCCATTTGGATGAAGCGTAAGAACCTTACCTTAATTATGAGAAACTCATTGTTTTCATATAAATTAAAATGTATTGATGATAACAGGATTGCATGGTTGAACATTTTCTAAGAAAACTTTTAAGTTGAGCATTAGCTGGTCTCTGAAGATTTCATCCAATAATGCCTTTAGGAAGTGAAATATTTCATGAAGCTTCCTCTTTTTAAAAGGTCCCTTAATATGTGCTCTTAGAAATGACATCCAACATGTCGCTATGACTGGACTGGCAAAATAAGTGCTGGGGCAAATGCAGCAAAGATCACGTTTGTCATCAGGTAGCTGCATAGAGTGCATGCATGTAACTGCCAAAAATCAGGCAGCTGTTTCACCCTTCTAGAGGCAAAGAAACATAGTCTTCCAAAATTTACTTGTGTAAAACCAAAATGAAATCATAAATGTGAAAAAAATCGCCTTCCTTTGAAGTTATACTATATCTGGGTCAAAGGAAATTTAAGGAATTTTATTGTTTCCTAGAAAAGCTAAAGGAAACCTGTGGAATTTCAAGAGGGCATGCCTATAACAATATTAGACAGCTTTATAGGTTGGCCATAAAAATCTGGAAACAGCAAATATACCTAATAAATGCTTTGTTGTTATCACATAATATGTTTAGTGACATTATATGATATGTTCAGTGACATTACATGATATGTGAAATGTGTTGTCCTTGTAACAATGCTCATGTTACAAAGCATGGTGCATTGATACAACATTTTTCCCAATCCAAGCAAAATGTGTTGCCTCAGTTGATTTCTCCTTCTGATTTCTCCTGAATAAACCTATACCTTTAGCATACCGCAGAAGAAGTAAGTAATCAGGGAGTTCAATGTGTAAAATCAATATATACTATAATATAATTTACTTAAGTCTGTAAAAAATAAAATAACATTGTCTGTGTTTCCAGACTTTATGGCTACCTTTTTATAAAGGTAAACTAGTATTTAACTTTCTATTGACCTTCAGCATTTTATTTTCAGCCTACATGTAGGTAAAACTCCAGTGAAATCTGCCATTATATTTACTTTCAAGTTGTGGATTAACAGATTATTCTTATCACAGATACTGTAAATACTGTCATTGATTCTGTTTCCCTCTTTCTGTTGGCTCTCGAAAGCCTAGCGCAAAATGTGTGGCCCATCTGTACAGAATCTTATTGCTTGCATTTTTAGAAGTAACCTCAAGATTCATTTTTAACTTTCTTATATCATTTTTCCCATTGTACTCATTTCCTTACCTACTTAAAAAAAATAAAAAGCAACTTGTTTTTCTCTTCACAAATGTAAAATATATTTGCGATATGAAATGTGTTAAATACATATAAGAGAAAAGAAGAAAGTGAAATGATCTGTCCTTTTCACTGACCACATTTAGTTCTTGATAGTTTGCCATTTCCTAATGCATATATATACATTTTAAAAAGTGGCTTATTCGACCAGGCATGGTGGCTCACGCCTGTAATCCCAGCACTTTGGGAGGCCAAGGCGGGTGAATCACCTGAGGTTGGGAGTTTGAGACCAGCCTGGCCAACATGGCAGAAACCCCATCTCTACTAAAAATACAAAATTAGCTGGGCATGGTGGCTCATGCCTGTAATCCCAGCTACTCAGGAGGCTGAGGCAAGAGAATCACTTGAACCCGGGAGGTGGAGGTAGCGGTGAACCGAGATCACACCATTGCACTCCAGCCTGGGCAACAAGAGCGAAACTCTATCTCAAAAAAAAAAAAAGAAAAAGAAAAAGAAAAAAAAGCGATTTATTCTACACATAATATTTGTCATTCATCTCTCCGAATTTAACAGCATCTATTGAACATCTTTAATAGAATCATATACTATTCTGCAACATCATTTTAAACAATTGCATGGTATACACAAAACGGATATGCTGTCATTTAACCAATTTCCCCCTGTTGAATGTTTAAATTGTTTTCAATTCTTTACCGTTATAAACAATTGTGCAACATAGCTAAACAC
This sequence comes from Theropithecus gelada, assembly GCF_003255815.1. Classification (NCBI taxonomy): domain Eukaryota; kingdom Metazoa; phylum Chordata; class Mammalia; order Primates; family Cercopithecidae; genus Theropithecus; species Theropithecus gelada. Next base: position 53,274,985 of record NC_037672.1, read on the forward strand.
AGTGAATATATCTAAATATTTGGCCTCACCCTTGATTATATCAGTAAGATAAATTCCTAAAAGTGGAATTGCTAGGTCAGATAGAATGCAGACTCTTAAGGTTTTGTAGTTTGCCAAGTTTCCCTAACAAAAGATGGCACCAGCCAAACACACACACAATATCTGAGTGGCTTCTCTCTAGCCCCCTTACCAGTAATTTTTTTAAAACCTTTCTTATTAATTTTATAAGTCATTTTGAGGCTTTACTGATATACGTGAAATATAAACAAAGAAAAAAGTTAAAATCTTCTAGTTAAAAAGCAATGTGTACACATCTGAACATTAGCTTAGGTAACATGTTTTTATATATTCATATCAAAAATCACCGAAATGCCTAAAAATTTATGATTAGGGTTGTTGTTCCTTTGCCAAAATTGTGTTTGGTATCGTATATTTCCCCCACCCCTTCCACATACCTGCCAAAAATAAAGGTTCCAGAAAGGAAGTTCTATACAAACTCAAATTGTTGTTCATCATTTTCATCTTTAGTACACATGCACACGCCAATAAAAGTGAGTCACTATTTCACCAAGTTCCATAGCAAAAAAAAAAAAAAAAAAAAGAAGCAAAGTATCAAAATTTGTCTCATCAGCAATAGAATGATAGCCAGAGAAGACATTTTATTGTCCATTTTTCAAAAAGAAAACAGTGTCATGATTTATACGATCCTTCATGGTCCAGTCACCTTCACTATCAGTTGCTTCATCAATGTGCCCCATGCTTTATATAGGAAAACCACCTACTAACCAACTATGAGATGGACATGTACTTTGAGTTCTTTTGTAACCTGCTATGGTTGAATGTTTGTGTCCCCACTAAATCCATATGTTGAAATCCTAACCGCCAGGGTGATGGTATTTGGAGGTTTGGGACTTTTGTAGGTGATTACATCATGAGGGTTGAGCCCTTGTAACTAGAATTAGTGCCCACATAAAAGAGACCCTATAGAGGTAGCTAGCCCCTTCCACCATGTGAGGACACGGTGAGAAGGCACGATCTGTGAACCAGCAAGAGGTCCTTACCCAATATCAAATTTGCTGGTGCCTTAATCTTGAACTTCTCACCCTCCAGAACTATGAGAAATAAATTTCGGTTTATAAGATACCCAGTCTATGGTATTTTGTTATAGTAGCCTTAACATACAAAGACACAACCTTTATGGGTGGAATATGCTATTCCATTCAAGTTATCGCCCAGATCCCTCTTGAATTAACTGGGTAACATTTCAAGATAGGTCTCTTAGTCCTTTTTGTGCTGCTATACTAGAATACCACAGATGGAGTAATTTATGATGAACAGAAAGTTACTGGCTCACAGTCTGGAGGCTAGAAAATTCATTATCAAGGTGTTGGCATCTGGCAAAGGCCTTCTTGCTGTGTTAACAAATGGCAAAAAGGTAAAGAGAGAGGAACTCTGTGTCCTCATGTGTTGGAAGAGCAAAAAACCAAAGAGACACAAACTCACCCTTTTTAAATGGCCTTAATCCCCCACTGTGACAACTAAGCCCTCGTGGCCTAATCACATCTCTAAGATCCTACCTCTTAATACTGTTACAATGGCAATTTAATTTCAACATGAACTTTGGAGGGGACAAACATTCAAACCATAGCAGTAGGTACATAACTGTCAGCATATAATCAATTTAAATGACTTGCCCATTACATGGAATAGAACATACACCCCGGGCCATGTTAGCTGTGTTCTAATTAACTGTGCTGATGTTTCTGAGGGTAAATGGCTTAGAATGTGTAGTCAGTTAAATAGTTTCTTTCCAAATTCATGTCTACCTGGAATCTCAGAATGTGCACTTATTTGGAAATAGGGTTGTTGCAGATGTCATTGGTTAAGATGAGTAATGCATCTACAAGCCAAAGAACACCAAGCCATCACCAGAAGTAAGGAGAGAGGCACAGAATAGATTCTCCCTCAGAGCTTCCAGAAGAAACCAATATTGCTGACACCTTGATTTCAAACTTCTAGCCTTCAGGATTGTGAGATAATAAATTCCTATTGTGTTAAACCACCCAGTTTGTGGTTCCTTGATATAATAGCCCTAGCAAATTAATATAAAAGATAAATATGATGCTTAAAAAAGCATCAATTATAGGATTCAATGTAGTGTAGCTATGGCATCTGTCACCAGGTTAATTGCCAGAATTGACTGACTACTCTGGCATCCTCCTAGTCCAGAGTTCCCTTCCTCTGAGAGCTCCATGTGTGTTCTTCCCAAAGTGTCAACTCAATCAAAAAGAATGACATTTCCAATCTGACAAAGTCTATTTTTAGTCAAGGTATGTGGGGAGCTGTACTCCCTGGCTAGAGCTTTCCAATAAGCACTGAAATCCCTTTGCAAGCAAATGTAGGTTAGCCAAATCTGTTTTACAAAGCGCCCCTCTCCACCTATGATTTTGTTAGAATATCAGTCAAATCATAGCTCCATATCAGTTTCACCAAAAGCATGTAAATTTATAAGATTAAACTTATATAAGCCTCGACCTTGATGAAGTCCTAGTCATTTCAAAGGCAAGACTTTATATTTTCTTTGATATTACATCAGAGCAGGTACTTTTTCTAATTTATCATAGTAGAAGCTGAAAAACAATTACATTTCTTTTACTTTTTTTTTTTTTTTTTGGAGGGGGTGCGGGGAAGGAGTCTCACTCTGTCACCAGGCTGGAGTACAGTGGTGCGATCTCGGCTCACTGCAACCTCCACCTCCTGGGTTCAAGCCATTCTCCTGTCTCAGCCTTCCACGTAGGTGGAATTACAGGTGCTCACCACCATGCCTGGCTATTTTTTGTATTTTTAGTACAGACAGGGTTTTACCATGTTGGCCAGGATGATCTCAATCTCCTCGATCTCCTGACCTCGTGATCGGCCAGCCTCAGCCTTCCCAAGTGCTGAGATTACAGGTGTGAGCCACCGTGCCCAGCCTACTTTCTTACTGAAATATTATTTATACCATAAAGCAAGACTCTGAATGTTCAGGTAAAACTTCATGTTGTAAGGAATTTTAAACTTTCCCTCTGGAAGTTCTATAATTGAGTCTGCTGAAATAAGTTGACAATAAACAAATTAACAGGAGAAGGCATACAAATTTATTAATGTGTACATGTGCACAAGAGCACACAAAATATGAGACTCAAGGAAGAGCCAGATGGTTGAAGTTTAAATACCCTCTTCATAGGAGAGAGGGAAGTGGGGGATGTAGGCAATTTGAGAGAAACAGTAAATGATTTTTAGGGAAAATTAATGGTTCCAAAAGACAGACAGTAGCCTGGGACAAAGTTTTTCTGTGCTCTAAGGAAGGTGGCAGCAAATTACAGGAAGGAGAGGGGCAGAACTGCACTCTGAAGAAAGGTTGGCCTATTATATAAATAAAGTCTCTCAGGTTAAAAAAAAAAAAGTTTCAAGCCGGGCTTGGTGGCTCACGCCTGTAATCCCAGCACTTTGGGAGGCTGAGGTGGGCAGATCACGAGGTCAGGAGATCGAGACCACCCTGGCTAACACAGTGAAACCCCATCTCTACTAAAAAATATATAAAATTAGCTGGGCATGGTGGCAGGTGCCTATAGTTTCAGGTACTCAGGAGGCTGAGGCAGGAGAATGGCGTGAACCTGGGAGGCAGAGCTTACAGTGAGCCAAGATTGTGCCACTTCACTCCAGCCTGGGCAACAGAGCAAGACTCCATCTCTAAAAAAAAAAAAAAAAAAAAATTTGAGCAGCCTCCAGAAGAATAAGAATAGCTTGTCTGGGCATGGTGATGACTTTTAATCTTCACTCGTGACTAATCTTGACTGGTTGTTTGATGTAATTCCTAGGGAGAGAGTTTAAGACAGTTGCATTTCTTTTAGAAGAACTTCCCTCAGCCAAATATGGAAACTTCAGAGAAAACTCGTCTCTGCACATTGGAAGGGAAGATGGGGAGCAGCAGGTCTGAGAGAGAGAGACCTTGGTTCTGAAGTGTATTTCTGAGGCCTTTCGATCTCTTTTGTTCAAAGCACTCAGCATGCCAAAGCATCATATTTTGGGATATTTGTTTTCTAAGCCCCAACATTGTCTATGGAGAGGACCCATGAAAATTAATCATACCCATAGGAAATTCATCAAGTGCAGACCTAGTCCATTTCTCTCTATATCAAAAAGAAATCGTGACATTAAAAAAACATTTTTTATAGCTTCAATGTTATACTGTAAAACAAAATGAAAACTATTCATTTTAATCTGTACAGAAATAGAAAACCAGTTATCTAAGTAAATTGCTTAGGGGATAAATTCTGATCCAAGGTCAGCCTTTGAAACATCCAATGAACTTGGCTATGCATAATCTAATAGGCATTGAGAAAGATGTCTTTAGTGTACGGGGATAACATCAAATTTAACTATAGAAACATTTCAGTTAGACATCAAGTGGGCAACTCTTGATGATTTCACTGAAGAAAAACTAATTGCTGCTAATTAGAAGCTACCGTTTTTATGTCTCAACTAGTCTTTGAAAAGAGATTACCAGTGATATTATTTATTGAGTTATTTTAATATCCATTTTGTGAAGATATTAGTATTTGTCATATTCAGAAAAATTCTATAAGAAACATAGATGAAATATTCTGTAAAACACTGAAATAAAATCTTTTAAGGAATATATTTTCAGACCAGGGGCAGTGGCTCATGCCTGTAATCCCAGCACTTTGGGAGGCCAAGGCAGGCCGATCACTTGGGTCTAGGAGTTTAAGACCAGTGTGGGCAACATGCTGAGACCCCATCTCTATTCTTTTTTAAAAAATTTTTTTTAAAAAGAGGGCCTGGCACAGTGGCCCACACCTGTAACCCCAACACTTTAGGAGGCCGAGGCAGGCAGATCACCTGAAGTCAGGAGTTCGAGACCAGCCTGGCCAACATTGCAAAACCCTGTCTCTACTAAAAATACAAAAAATAATAATAATAAATAAAAAATTAGCTGGGCATGGTCGCAGGCACCTGTAATCCCAGCTACTCGGGAGGCTGAGGCAGGAGAATCGCTTGAACCCAGAAGGCAGTTGCAGTGAGCCAAGATCATGCCATTGCACTCCAGCCTGGACAACAAGAGAGAACCTCTGTCTCAAAAAAAATAAATTAATAATAATAATAAATAAAAAGAGAAGAAAGAGAAAGGAAGGAAGGAAGGAAGAAAGAAGAAAGAAAGAGAGAAAGAAAAATAAAGAAAGAAAGAATTTTCAGCAAATAAAATAACTCTCAACACAATAGGTTCTGCAGCCTCTTTACAAGCTGGCTCTAGAAACAGAAGAATCCCTGAAATGGGTCTAGTAAGGGAAAAGAGAAGCAGGAATTATCAGTACCAAGCTGCAGCAAAAGAATGGGGAGTTTTCATGTGTTAATTTTTCTATTTTCTCTTTCGCTCTTCCCTTCCTCCTTTGCCCTCCAATGTCCCATGCCATTAGAGCACCATACTTAACTTTCTTTTTTGATCATCTATCCCCTTCAGGAATCTGATTAAAGTTATACATTTTCTCTTCAGAAGATGATGCATATACTCATACAATTATGAACACTATTCTAGGAGTATTCATGGATTCTCTGCATTTAGGGATGTACCTAATACACTCCTCTTCCCTCATTGTGAGCCTCTGCCTCAACCTCTTACCAAATCTTTCAATAAAAGAATCTGATAAACTCATTCATACCCAAATACAATAAGGCTTAATATTTGGCCATCCTTTCATAGAAGAGAATTATAATTGAAGTGACATCATCTGTAACTGAAGGATATAAGCATGACTGTACTATGTGGGAGCAGCCTTTACCCCCTAATGACTCCTTCCTTAAGACCGAAAATCAAACCCTCATATGAGGTTAACTTGATTTTGGGTGCCTACTCTTGAACTCAATTCAGAGTATATAGAATTGAATTCATCTTTCCCCCAGAAAATTAATTCCACTTCCTTTTTGTTTCTTTTTTTTTTTTTAAATTGAGACAGTCTCCCTCTTTTGCCTAGACTGGAGTGCAGTGGTGTGACCTCAGCTCACTGCAACCTCTACCTCCTGGGTTCAAGCGATTCTCCTGCCTCAGCCTCCCGAGAAGCTGGGGATCACAGGTGCCCACCACCACTCCTGGCTAATTTTTGTATTTTTAGTAGAGACAGGGTTTCATCCTGTTGGCCAGGCTGGTCTTGAACTTCTGACCTCAAGCGAGGCACCCGCTTCAGCCTCAAAGTGCTGGGATTACAGGTGTGAGCCACCGCTCCTGGACTAATTCCACTTTCATTGCCTTCATAATCCAGATTCAGAATCTTGAAATTATCTTGATCCTTCACTCTTCTCCTCTCATGCAATCATCAAACACTGTAGTTTTTTCTTTATGTCTTTCACATCCATCCCTTCCTCTATTTATTGGTTTCCTATTGCTGCTGTAACAAATGACTCCAAACTTAGTGGCCTAAAACAACACAAAATTTATTCTCTTACAGATCCTGGAGGCTAGAAGTCTGAAATGAGTCTTATCGGGCTAACATCAACGTATTGACAAGGCTGGCTTCCCTCTGGAGACTCCAGGAGATAATCCACTCCTTGCCTTTTCCAGCTTTTAGAAGCCTCCCATATTTAACAGTTCATAGCTTTATATTACCTTCTCCTAACTTCGACTCTCCTGATTCTTTCGTGTGAAGACCCTCGTGATTACATTGGGTTGACCATGTTAATCCAGGATAGTCTCCTTATCTCAACCTCTTTAATCATATTTGCATTTAAAAAAACATATGCACAGGTTCTGGGGATTAGGACACAGATATCTTGGCAGAGGGGGGATGCATTATTCAGCCCACTGTACTCTATAATATCACCTCTTCCTCAACCCTACTTCTGGTCCTTATCTGTACCACTGAACTAGTTCAACATTTCCTAAACTGGTTTTCCTGACCCCAGCCTCTCTCCCAATTCCCCATCCATTCTACATACCAAAAACAAATATTCATTAAAACTTAGTTATTCGTGCTATTCCCCATACCCATTCCAAGGCCCTCAACCTAGTTTACTTTAGCCTAGCATTGGTCACTCTTTTGTTTGTTTATTTGTTTGTTTGTTTTTTCAGATGGAGCCTCACTCTATCACCCAGGTTGGAGTGCAGTGACACCATCTCAGCCCACTGCAACCTCTGCCTCCCAGGCTCAAGCAATTCTTCTGCCTCAGCCTCCCAAGTAGCTGGGATTATAGGCGTGTGCCACCACAACTGGCTAATTTTCATATATATATATATATATATATATGTATACACACACACACTTTTTTTTTTTTTTTTTTTTAGTAGAGACAGGGTTTCACCATGTTGGCCAAGCTGGTCTCGAACTCCTGACTTTAGGGATCCACCCATCTTGGCCTCCCAAAGTGCTGGGATTATAGGCATGAGCCACTGTGCCCAGCCCATTCTTAACAAACTAATCTCCACACTGTCCCACAACCTATATAAACCAACTATTTGTTCAGCTCATACCCCCTTTTGCCTCCAAAATTCTCCCATTATGCTAAAGTTTACATAAGTCCCTCCTCTTCCATGACTTCATCCCAGCAGTTCCGAGTCACAATATTTCTACTTTCTTTTATTTCCTACAGCATTTTTTGTTGGGGTGATGCCTCTAGCATTTATCACATGCTACTGGGTATAGATCCTGTCTCCACCTCTTTCCCACTATATGATCTTAGACAAGTCATTTCCCTTTCCCATGCCTCTTTTTTCTTGTCTATAAAACTGACAATATTTATGCCCTAATTATAGGATTATGATGAGGGTTCAAAGAGATAACAAAGCTTTTAAGATACTTAGCATGTAGTGTTACCTCCTCCTCTTTTTCTTCTTATTTGCTTTCTTTAATATATGACCTAAATCCGTTGTTATATTAAAAATTCCTTGAAGATCCCGACCATTTCTTTTTTCTTTCTTTCTTTCTTTCTTTTTTTTTTTTTTTTTTTTTTTTGGTGGAGTCTTGCCCTGTTGCCCAGGCTGGAGTGCGGTAGCGTGATCTTAGCTCACTGCAGCTTCCACCCCCCGGATTCAAGCAATTCTCCTGCCTCAGTCTCCTGAGTAGCTGGGACTACAGGCGCTCCCTGCCAAGCCCAGCTAATTTTTGTATTTTTAGTAGAGATGGGATTTCACCATGTTGGCCAGGCTGGTCTTGAACTCCTGACCTCAAGTGATCCGCTTGCCTAGGCCTCCCAAAGTGCCAGAATTACAGGCATGAGCAACCATGCTCAGCCAATTACAACCACTTCTTATACATTATGCCACATACATTGGAGGCTCAATAGATACATCTTTATCACTATTGTTGTGGTGATGATAATTATGATAATGTAAAGGGACAATTTGATATTATTTTCACAACACTGATATGGTCCTTGACATTTCTGTTTCTCATTCTTATTACATAAGTGAATACCTCCTTTTCTCTTAAACTGTTTACACTCCTATTAACTGTGTAGAGAGATTCATGCTTAATTCATTGTGGAAACACCTAAAGACAATGCTTAGCAAACAGCTGGGCTTCATCAAATATTGGCTTCTAGTGTTATAGAATCTGTCTGTCACATCACCTCCTTTACCCACGATTGATAATCTGAAAAATGAAGAGATTGTATTTAATGATCTCTAAAGTCATTTGAAGCTCTAAAGTTCACTCTTAATAGAATTCTGTGAATAAGGCCAGAAACTAATTTGACCAAGAAATAACCCTTTCTTACCTTTTGAATTGTTTCCTCAAACAGTACTGTCATTTGATATCACCATTCTATGGTGCCAATTTATAACGTAAATCTGTTTATGGAGAGAGAAAAGCAAATTTTTCCACTAATTGCTAAATATAAATTAAGTCAACCACTATTCAGTAGCTATTATTTGCAACTACCTTTGGTATTACAAGCCTATTTTATATATATATATATACACACACACATATATACACACACACACATATATACACATATATATACATAGTATAAGATATCTTTTGTTCTCATGCAAAAAAGTTTAGTCAAATATATATGTGGCACTTACATAAATATTCATTTGATTGAAGGTAATATAATAAAATGTGCTTTTAAAGACAAATGTATAATTAAGGTTGAAAATGTGAAAGTGTAGTTAATATGGTCTTTGGCCGGAAATAGCTAAGTCCCTGTTCTATGTCAGTAACTTCTCCCCTTAAGGTCCACAAGGAAAATACATGCACAGAGAATTAAGCAAATAAAAAAACACTTGCTATTAGATAAGGCTTTAATGCCAAACCTCCATGTGGTACTTGGGGTACTTGTTTGGAACTTGGATAAGAAGTACCTTTGCCTAAACCTCATTATTAGTCTAAAGGAACTTGAACCAAAACAGAGGCCTATTTTCTCTACATCTGCCCCATAGCTCAAATCCACGACTTAGATCTTGCTATTTTAATGTCCACTACAGTTGTATCCCCTACCACAAGACTCTACTCAAAGCATGGCCTCAATAGTGTCCTTTAACTGTACCAATCTGTAGCCGCAGCTCCTCCTCCTTAGAGGAGAGAAGAAATTGCCATGGCCAAAAACTGGGGGGAGAAAAGATAAATTCCTCCCTTATAGCATATAGCAAAATAAATTCCAGATAAATTTGAGAAATAACAACAAAAGTTTCAGAAAAAACTGAGTAAGTACAAAATTTTGTGGAGGGGAAGGAGTCTGTAAGCATGATACCATGAAACAAAATGGAAAAGATTAGCGGGCTTTATTATATGAAACTTAAAGCAGAAAATTAAACTCTATAAAAAGGTTAAAAGGCAACATCCAACTGCGAAAATATCTGTACTAAGAGCATTTTAAAATAAATTTGAAGAAATGATCAAAAAAAATAGAAGAGACCTTGATTAGGTAACCACTACCACCTCCCCACCCTGACTGACACACACACGCACACACACATTAATGGGGAAAGCTATCCAGCATTTTCTGGGAATTCTTCCCTGAAGAGAAAACATTTAAGTCAAGACCTTAAGGATGTGAGGAGTTGCCAGGTGGGATAAGAGCATCCCTAGGAGAGGGAACAGCATGTGTGAAAGTTCTGAGGCTAGGAAGAGCTTGTCATGTCAAGGCACTGAAAGGACTGCAGGATTGCCAGCATGACTGGAGCAGTGGGCAGAAGGGGTGGCAGGACGTAAATTTAGAGAAAAGGGCAGGGACATGTCATGCAGACTCTTCTGGGGACCTTGATTTTATTGGACATTCAATGAGGGGCCACTGGAAGGTTTTATACAGATCACCGGCACCTGGAAAGACGGCACAGGTGGAAGGGGAGCAGTAGTACAATTAGAAAGACCAGTCAGGAGGTTATGGAGGATATTGAAGGAATCTGCGCTAGAATGGTAGCAGCTTGGGTTCAGATGATGGCTGTAGAGATGAAGAGAAGTAGATGGAGTCAAGAGCTAATTTGAAGGTAAAAGAGGAAACAGCTAGGAGTAGAGGGTTGGGAGTGGGAAAATCAAAGAAAAGTCCTAGATTGCTGGCTTGAGCAGCTAGTTAAGGTAGTACTGTCCTTTATTAAGGTCAAAATGATTGAGGAAGGAAAAAGTTAGAATAGAAATCAAGATCATCCTCTAAAAGTATAAGGTACTTGAGGGAGTATCTATGTTTAATTTTGCTTACCACCATCTACCCAGCATCTAGCATACTGCCTAACAAAATAGGCAGTATTTGTTGAATTAATGAATACAGATTGAACCAGGTTTGATGACAGTCCTATAACATCTTAACCACTGAGTTCTTACAACAATAGAGGATTTGGCTAATTGAAATGAAATATGAAATGAATGTGGAATAAAGTTCTAAGATTCCCATTTCAAATTCATGCATCAGTTGATAGTGATGAGTTAGTATCTTCTACAAATATGAGCATTCTTTAAAGCAAATGATGTTTTTACTGAATGTCTAATGTAAAAATATTGCTGATGCTGTACAAGGTACTTCAGGAAGGAAAAAGTCCCAAGAACTTCACTATAGATGATGGCTCTTTGTTATTGCTGAAGCTCTTTAATTCTATTATTGTAGAGCATTGACTCTTAAAAGCACTGCAGCCTTGTAGCACTGACTCTTATTTTAGATAGGGGAGCAAAAGAGAGCAAGTGACATCATCTCTGTGTCAGCTGTTGATGCTTGTCAGCTTTGACAGGCTGAGGAGGAGCTCTAGAATGACACTGAGACCAAATCAGTATTCAGCTTTTAAACTCTTAGGGAACATGGTTTTTAGCATAATCACATTAACATGCTATTTGTATATCCCAACTCTACTAGAATATGGATTATTCATTATGTGAAAAGAAAAAATCCTATAGAGGAGGATACAGAAGTGTATCATCACTGGTATTCTGCCAAAAGATACTTTTCAATAGGTAATTGGCATTTAGTATCTTTACTATTTCAATAAAGGCTTTTCAAAAATTGGCACTCTCATTGAAAATCGGATTTGATAGAGGAGACCTCAAGCTCGGTTAAATATGTCCAGAGCTGAAGCTGTATATCTGTCTACATGAGTTCTAAAATAAACAGTCTATAATAGCCAAGCAAAGTTTTTTTAATATTCTGAAAGTATTAAATATAATTATTAATTCCATATGACCCAGCAATTCTACTCCTGGGTATTTACCCAAAAGAACTGAAAGCAAGGTCTCAAAGAGATCTTTGTAGACCCATGTTCACAGCAGCATTATTCACAATAGCCAAAAGGTGGAAGCAACTTGTGTCCATCAGTTGTTGAATAGATAAACAAAAGGTGGTATATGCATACAATGGAATATTATTCGGCCTTCGAAAGGTAGTATCAGACACACGCTACCACACGGATGAACCTTGAGGACATTATGCTAAAGCAAAATAAAAGTCACAAAAAGATAAATATTGTATGATTCCACTACTATAACATACCTAAAGCAGTCAAATTTATGAAGACAGAAAGTAGAATGATTATCAGGGCCTGGAGGAAGAGGAAATAGAGAGTGGTTGTTTAATGAGCACAGAGTTTCCATTTTGCAGGTGAAAGAATTCTGGAGATAGATGGTGGTGATGTTTGCACAACAATATGAATGCACTTAATGCCATTTAACTGTATACTTTAAAATGGTTAAGATGGTAAATTTTATGTTATATGTATTTTACCACAATTAAAAATAATAATAACCATTAACTTTAAGTAGAAATGGTGAGCAATATGACAATAATCTGGTATTATAAGACATTAGATAGGACATATATACACATATATATATACATAGTATAAGATATCTTTTGTTCTCCTTCCTTTACTTTCCAGATCCCTAATACTTTGAAAAGATGGAATGTGCATAAAGCTGCAACCTCTGCGCACTGCCACAGGACTTCCCCTATCCTTGCCCCTTCTTCCTATCACTCCCTCTGCAGTTAGGAATGTGGTGGGATTTTTACATCCCAGGATGCAGTGGGCCACTTTAATTCTTCCTAGATTCTGCCCAGTTGCTTTCAGGGAGCTGCAATTTTCAAATGGCTATAGATTGATTTTGGGGGCGGAGGAGGTAGAGGTAGATGGGGATAGGGAAACCTGTGATCTGGCTGCCTCAGAAAATAGTGCCTGCACATTTCAGACACGGCAGAGAGGGAGAAAGAAGGGTTTTAGTTCTACTTTCTTTTTTTTTTTTTTTAATTTATTTATTATTATTATACTGTAAGTTGTAGGGTACATGTGCATAACGTGCAGGTTTGTTACATATGTATACTTGTGCCTTGTTGGTGTGCTGCACCCATCAACTCGTCATTTACATCAGGTATAACTCCCAATGCAATCCCTCCCCCCGCCCCCCTCCCCATGATAGGCCCCGGTGTGTGATGTTCCCCTTCCCGAGTCCAAGTGATCTCATTGTTCAGTTCCCACCTATGAGTGAGAACATGCGGTGTTTGGTTTTCTGTTCTTGTGATAGTTTGCTAAGAATGATGGATTCCAGCTGCATCCATGTCCCTACAAAGGACACAAACTCATCCTTTTTTATGGCTGCATAGTATTCCATGGTGTATATATGCCACATTTTCTTAATCCAATCTGTCACTGATGGACATTTGGGTTGATTCCAAGTCTTTGCTATTGTGAATAGTGCTGCAATAAACATACGTGTGCATGTGTCTTTATAGCAGCATAATTTATAATCCTTTGGGTATATACCCAGTAATGGGATGGCTGGGTCATATGGTACATCTAGTTCTAGATCCTTGAGGAATCGCCATACTGTTTTCCATAATGGTTGAACTAGTTTACAATCCCACCAACAGTGTAAAAGTGTTCCTATTTCTCCACATCCTCTCCAGCACCTGTTGTTTCCTGACTTTTGAATGATCGCCATTCTAACTGGTGTGAGATGGTATCTCATTGTGGTTTTGATTTGCATTTCTCTGATGGCCAGTGATGATGAGCATTTTTTCATGTGTTTGTTGGCTGTATGAATGTCTTCTTTTGAGAAATGTCTATTCATATCCTTTGCCCACTTTTTGATGGGGTTGTTTGTTTTTTTCTTGTAAATTTGTTGGAGTTCTTTGTAGGTTCTGGATATTAGCCCTTTGTCAGATGAGTAGATTGCAAAAATTTTCTCCCATTCTGTAGGTTGCCTGTTCACTCTGATGGTAGTTTCTTTTGCTGTGCAGAAGCTCTTTAGTTTAATGAGATCCCATTTGTCAATTTTAGCTTTTGCTGCCGTTGCTTTTGGTGTTTTAGACATGAAGTCTTTGCCCATGCCTATGTCCTGAATGGTACTACCTAGGTTTTCCTCTAGGATTTTTATGGTATTAGGTCTAACATTTAAGTCTCTAATCCATCTTGAATTAATTTTCGTATAAGGAGTAAGGAAAGGATCCAGTTTCAGCTTTCTACTTATGGCTAGCCAATTTTCCCAGCACCATTTATTAAATAGGGAATCCTTTCCCCATTTCTTGTTTTTGTCAGGTTTGTCAAAGATCAGATGGCTGTAGATGTGTGGTATTATTTCTGAGGACTCTGTTCTGTTCCATTGGTCTATATCTCTGTTTTGGTACCAGTACCATGCTGTTTTGGTTACTGTAGCCTTGTAGTATAGTTTGAAGTCAGGTAGCGTGATGCCTCCAGCTTTGTTCTTTTGACTTAGGATTGTCTTGGAGATGCGGGCTCTTTTTTTGGTTCCATATGAACTTTAAAGCAGTTTTTTCCAATTCTGTGAAGAAACTCATTGGTAGCTTGATGGGGATGGCATTGAATCTATAAATTACCTTGGGCAGTATGGCCATTTTCACGATATTGATTCTTCCTATCCATGAGCATGGTATGTTCTTCCATTTGTTTGTGTCCTCTTTTATTTCACTGAGCAGTGGTTTGTAGTTCTCCTTGAAGAGGTCCTTTACATCCCTCGTAAGTTGGATTCCTAAGTATTTTATTCTCTTTGAAGAAATTGTGAATGAAAGTTCATTCATGATTTGGCTCTCTGTTTGTCTGTTACTAGTGTATAAGAATGCTTGTGATTTTTGCACATTAATTTTGTATCCTGAGACTTTGCTGAAGTTGCTTATCAGCTTAAGGAGATTTTGGGCTGAGACAATGGGGTTTTCTAAATATACAATCATGTCATCTAGTTCTACTTTCAATTAGGAAGGATCATTCCGTTTCTGGCAGTAAAATTTGAATGGTCTGTCAACTGTGTTTATTTTTCAGTTGTATTTTGTTGCTTTATGAATGATGGAAATGCTTTTTAGATCCTAGCAACAGACTGACAAATCTTACCATTTTTGGAGGGGGAATTTGGCATTTTCACGTTTTCTGGACCATCACAGGTCTTTTCATTGACAGCTAGGAAAGGCTGTCAGGGCTGTGAAGCAGGTGCTGTTTTAAATCATTATCTTTTTCTTTACTCTTTCTGCTGACTTGTTTTGGAAAGGGCAGATTAAGGTGTGGGAATCTCCTTTGGGACTGTCAATGAATCTGTAGTGAAGATTTGCCTTTTCTAAGATTCATTCTCAGAGAAATTTAGCAGTACATTTCAAACCAATGCACAGATGACAGGGTGAAAGGAAGCTCTGAACTGTTTAGGTCACCATCCTATAATCTATCCCAGAATTCCAGAAGTCAAAGTAGGCAAACAGTCCATGCTTCATGGGTCCCTAGTGACACTGATTTGTAGGAGTGTAAATAAATGGTTATATTGTGCATATTTCTAATTTCAGATTTTAAATGTTCAGTTAAAATGTCATCTAATCAAGAGATTGAGCTATATAATGACTGGAATAGTGGCTGGATTCTAAACCTGATGAGCTTTATGTCCCATGTGCACACAAAGAATGTTTTTTAATGACTGATGAGTAAGCTAAATTTTTGTTTTCTTCTCCAAGTGGCTATGGATTATCTTTTTCTCAGTGAACACTGATCTTAATACATTCAGATGTTAAAACCCAGCTGTTTCTCTTTGTGAACAAAAAGAGTCTTAATTAGTTTTTAAAACATATACATGCCTTTCACTCTAGAAAAGTGCAACACTCAACAAATGACATTTTAATTAAAATCCAGTGATTCCTGTTATTTTTCTCCTTGTATTGTTTTGCTCCATAGTTTCTGTATCTGATACACAAGGGAGAAGTATCTCCAAAATATAACTTTTCAGATAAGAGAATCAGTTAACCAATTTTTAAAGAATTTATGAATTTTAAGTTTATGATTAAGATTTCCCCATTTATGTAACTTTAATTATAGACTTCATGAAAGAAAAGACTGCAATTTTATTATTATTATTATTATTATTTTGAGACAGAGTCTTGCTCTGTTGCCAGGCTAGAGTGCAATGGTGCAATCTCCATTGCTCACTGCAAACTCCGCCTCCCGAGTTCAAGCAATTCTCCTGCCTCAGCCTCCCGAGTAGCTGGGACTACAGGCGCACACCACCACATCCGGCTAATTTTTTATATTTTAGTAGAGACAGGGTTTCACCGTGTTAGCCAGGATGGTCTCGATCTCCTGACCTCGTGATACACCCGCTTTGGCCTCCCAAAGTGCTGGGATTACAGGCGTGAGCCACCACGCTCAGCCAAAAGACTGCAATATATCAATTTTACATATTGATAAATTGTTTTTTGGTTAGAAGGTGGCCTAAGGCCATATGCATGTTTTGTTTTTGTTTTTTTGAGGCAGAGTTTTGCTCTGTCACCCAGGCTGGAGTGCAGTGACGATCACAGCTCACTGCAGCCTGAAACTCCTGGGCTCACACGATCCTCCTGCCTCAGCTGCCCAAGTAGCTGGGACTACAGGTGGGTGCCACCACACCTGGCTAATTAAAAGAATACACTTTTTTGGAGATGAGGTCTCACTTTGTTGTCTGGACTGGTCTTCAACTCCTGGCCTCAAGTGATCTTCCCACCTTTGCCTCCCAAAGTGTTGGGATAACAGCCATGAGCCACTGTGCCCAGCAAGGTTGGTTTCTTCTGAGACCTCTCTGCTTAGCTTGTATGTGGCCCTCTTCTCCCTGTCACTTCACTTGGTCTTCCTTCCATGCATGTCTGTGTCCTAATTTCCTTATCTTATAAAGACATCAGTCATATTGGATTAGGGCCCACTCTGATGACCTTACTTTAACTTAATTACCTCTTGGAAGACCCCCTCTCCAAATATAGTCACATTCTGAAGCACCAGGGGTTAAGACTGCAACATGTGAATTTTAGGGGGACAAAGTTCAGCCCATAACACCAACTCACAGACTTGCTATGTTTTCTCATTTGATTGAGATGGAGTAAAGTAGTCTCAGGTGATAACTGTTTTTATACAGACAAAATACATATAAGCTATATTCAAACTAGACTCAGACTATACCACAAATATAGGTTGTTTGGAGACTCCCAAATGGCTATTGGTAAGGATGGCAGATTTTTGGACCAACAAATCTCACAAGCCTAAGGGTGTCAAAGGCCTATCAGAAATAATGGGGTTCCAGCTATAATGGATATTAAACACATGCATGTGTAAAGATTCTGAATAGAGATACCTAAGACTTTGCACCTGGGCTCTCTAGTTTGCATACCAAATCTGTCCTTCCAGGATCTGGGGGAATAAAGAAAGAGTGAATGAGGGTTCAGAAGAAACTTTTGAATATATTTTCAAACCAAGACTAGTTTCTTCTTATGCTACTTAGCTTAGGGCCATGGACGTTCGAAGTCTAAAAAGGTTACCATTGCCCTAAAACATGGATCATCCCACTTACCTTTAGGGACATTCCTGTTACTAATTTATATATTATCTGTTTATTCCCACAGATTACTTGTTTATTAGTTATGATACTTAATTTCCCTAAGGACCATTTTTCTCATCTCTAAACTAGGGATGAGCCAGGTGCCCTGGCACATACACGTATAGTCTCAGTCACTTGAGAGACTGAGGCAGGAGGATCACTTGAGCCTAGAAGCTCAAAGTTGTAGTGCACTATGATGGCACCTGGGACTGACCACTGTACTCCAGCCTGAACAACACAGTGAGACCCCATCTCTAAAAAAATAAAATAGGAGGCTGGGCGCAGTGGCTAACACCTGTAATCCCAGCACTTTGGGAGGTCGAGGCAGTTGGATCACAAGGTCAGGAGATCGAGACCAACCTGGCTAACATGGTGAAACCACATCTCTACTAAAAAAATACAAAACAAAATTAGCTGGGGTTGGTGGCGGGCACCTGTAGTCGCAGCTATTCGGGAGGCTGAGGCAGGAGAATGGCATGAACCTGGGAGGCGGAGCTTGCAGTGCACTCCAGCCCAGACAACAGAGCGAGACTCTGTCTCTAAATAAATAAATAAATAAATAAATAAATAAATAAATAACAGGAATAATAATAGTACTTACCTCACAAGTTTGATGTGAGAATTAAATAGGATGACGCCATTAAATGTCTGGCACGAAGTGAGTATACAACAAAATATTAACTAACATAAGCTAAACTCCATGAAGGCAGGAGCCATATCTGAATTAATCACTACTGTGTACCCGCTTCCTGGGAGACAAGAGATACTCAATAAAGGTGTTTAGTGGATGAAAGAATTAACCACAATCTGATGTTGGGATCATTGAAACAAAAACAGGGGAAGGCAGGACAGATAGGAGAGTGTACTATATTTTTTAATTGATTTTTTTAATGTAAGAAAGTTGTCATTGCATTTTTGAAACATTTGTATAAGACAGTAACCCTCTGACTAAGATTGTTTCATTACTGAGAAAATTAATTTTTCTTTCACAAGTTCATGAACACTTCTCTCAAGTCCGCACTTGTCAGGGTTGTTTTTCAGAATGTATGTTTCTTATTTTTTGTTGAGAAAAAAGAAAATAATGGTATACTGTCCCACTTTGAATAATTTGAAACCTGAAATGAATTACTTCTATATCCACTCCTCATACCATGCATGCCAGTGAAACATTTTAGGAATGCCAATGACTTGAAGAAAAATGAAATAAGCCATCGTGGTTCTCAACCACACCTGCTCAGTCCTTGTCTTTGCTTCCTTTCTCCTACCTATCTGCCACCCTGGAAGGGTGTGGTATAGAGACTAAAATGCTAAAAAACAAAAATAAGAGGAAGTGGGCACTGCACTGGACATAGACATGTTCCCACCCGCCTGGAACTAAATTAGGGAGAAGCATGACAACTGATAGCAAAACCAAAGGGAACTTCCACCTCTCACTTCACCACATACTCCTGGATGCATGTGCAGCCCTATGTGAGCAGGAGCTGGCCAATTCCAAAGAACAGGCAACCTGGAGCACTGGGGAGGCTGCCTGGCTTACACACATTGAAATCCTCCCAGCCAAATCCTTAGGGAAGGGGAAGCCGATGTGCATGACCTGGAGGGCTGAGGATCAAGGTTCAGGGCACACACAGTGACTTTCATGGATACATGGATATACGGCTACAAACAAATGGGGGCAAATTAATAAGAATAACTTCAAAGGAGTATACTTAGGGAGAAAAGTTAAATGATACAAACCACATATATTGGAAGTAACAAATAGAGGTGGAGCAACATGGCTGAATGGAAGCCTCCAGTGATCATCCTCCCTGCAGGAATACCAAAATGAACAGCTATCCAAGTAAGAAAGTACCTTCATAAGAACCAAAAATCAAGTGAACAATCACAGTACCTGGGTTTAACAGCATATAAGGAAAGAGGCACTGAAGTGGGTAGGAAAGATAGTCTTGAATTATAGATGCCACCCCTCTCCCATCCCCAGGTAGCAGCTTCATAGTGTGGAGACTGAATCTGTGTGCTTAGGGGAAGGAGAGGGCAGTGATTGTGGGACTTTCCATTGGAACTCAGTGCTGCCTATCACAGCGGAAAGCAACCCAGGGAAGAACTCAGTCAGCACACATGGAGAGAGCATTCTGACCAACTCTAGCCAGATGGGAATTGTGCATCCCAGTGGTCGGAACTTGAGTTCCAGCTAGCCCCACCACCACAGGCTAAAGTGCTCTGAGGTCTTAAATATCTTTGAAAGGCAGTCTAGGTCAGAAGGACTGTAATTCCTGGGCGGGTCCTGGTGCTGTGGTGGGCTCAGAACCAGTGGACTTGGGGTGCATGTGACCTAGTGAGACACCAGCTGGGGTGGCCAAGGGAGTGTTTACATCACTCCTCCTCCAACGATAGGCAGCACAGCTCATAGCTTTAAGAGAAACTCCTTCTTTCTGCTTGAGGAGAGGAGAAGGGAGAGTAGATAGGACTTTGTCTTGCAACTTGGGTACCAGCTCAGCCACAGTAGAAGAGGGCACCAGGAAAAGTCCTGAGGCTCCCATTCCAGGCACTAGCTCCCAGATGGCACTTCTAGACACACCCTGGGCCAAAAGAGAACCCACTGCCTTGAAGGAAAGGGTCCTCCAAGCAGGATTCATCACCTGCTGACTAAAGAGCCCTTGGTCCTTGAATAAACATCAGTGGTACCCACGCAAGTCTCACCATGGGCCTCCAGTGAGACCCAGTGTCATGCTGGCTTCAGGAGATTTCTAACTATGGTGGCTGCAGGGAGAGATTCCTTCTTCTTGAGAAAAGAAAAAAAGAAGAGTGAGAAGGACTTCATCTTGCAGCTTAGGTGCCAGCTTAGTCACAGTAGAATACAGCACCATGTAGATTCCTAAAGTTCCCAACTCCAGGTCCTGGCTCATGCATGACATTTCTGGATCCACCTCAAGCCAGAGAGGAGCTTGCTGCCATGAAGAGAAGGACAGAAGCCTGGCAGGACTCACCACCTGCTAACTGAAGAGCCCTTGGGCCCTGAGTGAACATAGGCAGTGGCTTAGTCTTGCTTTGGCTATGCAGGCTCTTTATTTGTTCCATATGAATTTCAGGATTTTTTTTCTAGTTCTATGAAGAATGATGATGATATTTTGACAGTAATTGCATTGAATCTGTAGATTGCTTTTGGCAGTATGGTCATTTTCACAAAATTGAGTCTACCCATCCATGAGCATGGGATTTTTTTCCATTTGTTTGTGTTACCTGTTATTTCTTTCAGTAGTGTTTTGTAGTTTTCCTTGTAGAGATCTTTCACCTCTTTGTTTAAATGTATCCCTAAGTATTTTAATTTTTTTCAGCTGTTGTAAAAAGGCTTGAGTTCTTGATTTGAACCAACCTCAGTTTGATTACTGTTGGTGTACAGAAGTGCTGCTGATTTGTGCACATTGCTTTTGTATCCTGAGACTTTACTGAATCCATTTATCAGATCTAGGAACTGTATGGATGAATCTTTAGGGTTTTCTAGGTATGCAATTATATCATCAGTGAACAGTGACAATATGACTTCCTCTTTTCCAATTTGGATGTCCTTTATTTCTTTCTCTCATCTGATTGCTCTGGCTAGGACTTCTAGTACTATGTTAAATAGAAGTGTTGAAAGTGGGCATCCTTGTCTTGTCTCAGTTCTTAGGTAGGATGCTTTCAGCTTTTCCCCATTCAGTTTGATGCTGGCAGTGGGTTTGTCATATGCAGTTTTTATTACTTTGAAGTAAGTCCCTTCTAGGCCTATTTTGTTGAGGGTTTTTATCATACAGTCATGCTGGATTTTATCAAATGCTTTTTCTGCATCTATTGACATGATCATATGGCTTTTATTTTTAGTTCTGTTTATTTGATGTATCACATTTATTGACTTGCATATGTTAAACTATCCCTGCATTCCAGATATGAAATCCACTTGATCGTGATATATTATCATTTTGATGTGCTATTGGATTCAATTAGCTGGTATTTTGTTGAGTATTTTGTATCTATGTGTTTTTTTTGTTATGTCCTTTCCTAGTTTTGGCATTAGGGTGATGCTGGCTGGCTTCACAGAATGATTTACTAAGGGTTCCCTCTTTCTCTATCTTTTGGAATAGTTTCAGTGGGATTGGTACCAGTTCTTTGAATGCCTGATATAATTCAGCTATAAAGCCATCTGGTCCTGAACTTTTTTTGTTTGTTTGTTTGTTTTTTGGAGACAGGGTCTCACTCTGTCACCCAGGCTGGAGTGCAGTGATGTAATCTCAGCTCACTGCAACCTCTGTCTCCAAGGTTCAGGTTATTCTCTCACCTCAGCCTCCAGGGTAGCTGGGACTACAAGTGCACACCACCATGCCTGGCTAATTTTTATATTTTTTGGTAGAGACGGGGTTTCACCACATTGGCCAGGCTGGTTTCAGACTCCCGACCACAAGTGATCTGCTCGCCTTGGCCTCCCAAAGTACTAGGATTACAGGTGTGAGCCACTATGCCTGGCCATTTTCTCGTTGGCATTTAAAAGAAATTACTGATTCAATCTTGCTGCTTCTTATTGGTTTGTTCAGGGTTTCTATTTCTTCTTGGTTTAATCTAGATTTTCTAGTTTGTGCGTGTAAAGGTATTCATGATAGCCTTGAATGAACTTTTGTATTTCTGTGGTATCAGTTGTAATATCTCCAGTTTCATTTCTTTTTTTTTTTTGAGACAGAGTCTCGCTCTGCCGCCCAGGCTGGAGTGCAGTGGCCGGATCTCAGCTCACTGCAAGCTCCGCCTCCTGGGTTTACACCATTCTCCTGCCTCAGCCTCCCGAGTAGCTGGGACTACAGGCGCCCGCCACCTCGCCCAGCTAGTTTTTTGTATTTTTTAGTAGAGACGGGGTTTCACCGTGTTAGCCAGGATGGTCTCGATCTCCTGACCTCGTGATCCGCCCGTCTCGGCCTCCCAAAGTGCTGGGATTACAGGCTTGAGCCACCGCGCCCGGCCTCCAGTTTCATTTCTAACTGAACTTCTTTTGATCTTCTCTGTCTTCTTTTGGTTTTTGTTTGTTTGTTTGTTTTTATTTTTATTTTTTGAGACAGAGTCTTGCTTGGTTGCCCAGGCTGGAGTGCAATGGCGCGATCTCGGCTCACTGGAAGCTCCACCTCCCGGGTTCACACCATTCTCCTGCCTCAGCCTCCCAAGTAGCTGGGACTACAGGCACCTGCCACCACGCCCGGCTAATTTTTTTGTATTTTTAGTAGAGATGGGGTTTCACTGTGTTAGCCAGGGTGGTCTCGATCTCCTGACCTCGTGATCTGCCCACATCAGCCTCCCAAAGTGCTGGGATTACAGGCGTGAGCCACCGCGCCCGGCCGATCTTCTCTCTTTTCTTAATCTCACTAATGGTCTATCAATTTTGTTTATCCTTTCAGAAAACCAATCTTTTGTTCCGCTTATCTTTTGTATTGTTTTTTGTTTGTTTCAATTTCATTTAGTTCTGTTCTGATCTTTGTTGTTTCTCTTCTGCTGGGTTTGGGTTTAGTTTATTCTTGTTTCTCTAGTTCCTAGAGGTATGACATTAGGTTGTCTATTTGTGCTGTTTCAGACAGAATTTTTAAATAAGTAAATGAATGCATAATCAACATAGTAGAAGAAAAATCACAGACTTTGAGCTGGATGTGGTGGTTCATGCCTATAATCCCAGCATTTGGGAGGTCAAGGCGGGCAGATCACTTGAGGTCAGGAGTTCAAGACCAGCCTGGCCAACATGGTGAAACCCCATCGCTACTAAAAATACAAAAGTTAACCGGTGGCAGTTAACCTGTAATCTCAGCAACTGGGAGGCTGAGGCAGATGCAGGAGAATCACTTGAACCTGGGAGACAGAGGTTACAGCAAACACCACTGTACTCCAGCCTGGGTGACAGAGCAAGACTCCATCGAAAAGAAAAGAAAAGAAAAGAGAAAATAACAGGGAAGGGGAGGGGAGGGGAGGGGAAGGGAGGGGAGTGGGGAGGGGAGGGGTGTGGGGAGGGGAGGAGAATGGGGAAGGGAGGGGATGGGAATGGGGAAGGGAGGGGAGGGGAATTATGGACTTTTTGGATATAAAAGTTCAAATCCCAGCTCTGCACCTAAGGCAGCTGTGCCTCAGTTTTCTTACTTATTAAATGGTAATTATAATACATCCCCTAAAGATTGTGTTAAGGATTAAATGAGCTAATATCTTAAAAGGGTCTATCATAGTTCCTGGCATAGGACTCTGAATTATTAGTTCCCTTTCTTCTTTTCCTTCCATTGACTACATTAATAAGACATATGGTTTAAACTAAAGTATGAAGGAATTAATTTATATAAAGGAACAAATTTCCTGACAGCATACATTTTCCAATATTAAAATTGGTATATAATAAAAACAATGAACAGGTAAACTAAGGAATTTCTCATTTCCTTCAGTAGAGATGCATTTTTCAGAGGCAGTCCATAGGTGGGAGAGAAGTAAGTGAAGGCTTATTGGAATGAGGGGAGAATAGAAAAGGAGTCTCATGAATAGGACTTTCCATTTTAAAAAGCTTAGCTCGTGTCTAGAAGCATGACCTCTCATGTTCCAGTGTGTGATTTATAAGCTGTAAGAGTGGAAAGAGAATGGGCTAGGGAGGCAAGCAGGCAGGAGTTTGCATCCTGGCCATGTGTGACCTTGGACATATTATTTAACTTCTTCGAGCCTCACTTTACCCCATTTATAAGTTGAAGATAATACTTCCCTGCAAGTTTGTAATGAATTACTTGAGATAACATAGCCTTAGTGCATCATGCCCAGTAAACAAGGTTTCTATAAATCTCAGCTGTCCTTCCCACACTCTTCAGGGTGTCTTTCCTTATTTCTGTGCTACACCCAGGTGCTGTAATCTCTCAGCTGGTTTCCTCAGCTCTTGTAAAGGTATTTTTTTATGAACAGATAGTTGTTCAAATTGATGTTTCTGTGAGGGAATAAGGCTGGTCCATCCTATTCTTCTATCTTGCTAGCATCACTGCTAATAAAAGAAAACCTTAGCTGTCCTAATAGCATCTGGACAGCTAAGGAAAACAAAATCAACTCCAGCAATAGTTTATGAGTTTATAATATGGAACATAGTCCATATGAAAACTTTTTTTTCTGAGGCAGGATCTCACTCTGTCACCTAGGCTGGAGTGCAGTGGCCCAATCACGGCTCACTGCATTCTCAACCTCCTGGGCTCACCCTCAGCATCCCTAGTAGCTGGGACCATAGTCAAGTGTCACCGCACTTGGCTAATCTTTGTATTTTTTGTAGCAGTGGGTTTTTGCTGTGTTGCCCATGCTGGTCTCAAACTCCTGGACTCAAGCGATCTACCTAACTTGGCCTCCCAAGGTGCTAGGATTATAGTTGTGAGCTAGAGTTGGACTTTATTCTTAATATAATGAGACTACGCAGAATGATTTTTCAGTCATTCAATGAAATTATCAGTTCTATTTCTATATTTATATACATATATACACTTGTATACACACACCCATGCATATATCAGTGCTGGCAATATAAAGAATTATCCACCAAAAATATTGGTGACAGAGGTTGTTTTAGGAATCTAGATGATTCATGAAAACCTGAGTTAATACAAGGTAGCAGGGATGAAGAAGAGACCCATATAAGTGAAATTTAGGAGGTAGATTTGACTGTATTTATGACTACTTACTGAGTCCATGCTATGAGCCAGGCTAACTACTAAGGAAATAGAAAAGAAAAAATAGCTCTTAACATTAAGTAACTTCTAGTCCAGTGATGGATACCAACAGTTAAACCAACTACAAGTTAATAGGGAAATCATTATGATAGAGGTATAATCAGGTGCTATGGTTGCCTAGCAAAGATGTGATTAACT
The DNA here is from genome assembly GCF_003255815.1 of Theropithecus gelada. NCBI lineage: Eukaryota > Metazoa > Chordata > Mammalia > Primates > Cercopithecidae > Theropithecus > Theropithecus gelada. The sequence continues at coordinate 53,300,162 of NC_037672.1, forward strand.
CAAACTAGGGAAAGAAAGTTAAAGGAATTGAAGGATAAGGTGGAAATGGGAGAGGAAAGAAGAGGTGGGTACTTTCCAGATGAAGTGAATCTGAAAGGGATACATGGAGGAAGGAGGAGATGTATGGTTATTTTGCAGAACTGCAAATAGCTTGCTATATGTGACTATAAGGTACATGAGACCATGTGGTGATAAATAAGGTGAAGAAACTAAGATAAGAATAGAAAAAATTCCAGCACTTTGGGAGGCCAAGGCAAGAGAATTGTTTGAGGACAGGATTTTTAGACCAGCCTGGGCAACAGAATGAGACTTTGACACTCTTTAGAAAAAAAAAAAGGAAAGGGCTTCGTGCCATGGAGAGGAATTTGAAATTAGTTTGAAAGCTGTAGGACACCACTGAAGAATCACGGCAGGCAGGCAACAGAATCTTATTAGTGTCTGAGGAAGATGGCTGTGGTGGTAGAGTAGAAGACAGATTGCAGAAAGGTAAGTAAGCCAGGTCAGTAATGATATTAGGACTGAGTGCAAGTAAGGGATTAATTAAAGGCTATGATGAAGAAGTAGAATTTATAGGACTTGTGACTGATCTGATGGGGAGGTTTTAGAAAAAGGAAGTAGCTGTTACCACAGTGATTATTTTCACATAATAGGCTCTCATAAATGTTAATAGAATGTAACTAAATTGCTTTTTTTCTTTAAATGGGTTTCTTTCAACCAACGAATTCTTTCAAAATAAGAGTATTTGTTTCTGTTAATGCTGCTAAAGAGTGTGGTTTTAGAGCTATTCGGGTTTACTTCCATTTTATTCACGTCTTAATCTATTATTGCAAATGTTTGGACAAAGCTTTTGGACAGCTAAACAGGTAATAATATTCAGAATGATTGCTTTGCACAAAGACACTTGGGGTTTAGCAGCTCCTGGGCACCTCCTATGTAACACAGTTGCCCTACCCAGGATGCTTCATTTTTCACTGACGGATATTGGAGAATGGCAAGATGTTTGATAAGTCTAGGATGATTTTATGTATCATGCCAAAGAGTTATAGTCTGGAAACATCAACAAAGCAAAAATAACTGTGAGTCCTTTGTCATACTTTTACAGCTTCCAGCATCATCAATTTCAAAGCTCCTTTAACTCTTCTTCTGACCCCTCTCCCCAAATCCAACCCAATTATCGATTGGAGACCCCCATGCCTATTATATATCTAATTGGTCAATCCAGTCTATTCTCTCATCTAGATAACCTTACCAGCTTCTCACTGGAGCTTAACGGGTCACCAATTTCATATAGAGTAACATTCACTATAATTCTCTCTCCTCATTCTCATCATATCAAACTTAACCAAAAATAGAATATTCCTGCTCAATCTCTGCTAATAGGATTTATCTGCATCCTTACTTCAGCAACCATTGTCATACAAAGTAGTAAGTAAATTTTAATGTATTTCAGGTTATATAAAAAGTCTTCATATCCACTGGAAATATTTTAATAGAATATGCCAATATCGTTTTCAATAAATATACAAAATACCTTTTTAAAAGAACCTTTTGTATCAAACCTACCAGTTAATGATAATTAGCCATAAAAACATACAACCTAATTCCATTAGTTTAATCAAATTTTCACTTGTAGCATACCCAACAGCCACTTGTAAACAAAATTTCTTCATGTTAAACAAATCAAATGTTTTTAAGATATTTCAAACTACCCCATAATAACTTGCAAAACTTCCATGCTGTCATACTCCACTACATTCAAATTAACTCACTTAATTAAATTTTTGATTCCACACTCTAAAAATGTTGGTTTATACCATATAATTTCTTTCCTTTTATGCGGGGGGTGGGGGACGAAGTCTCGCTCTGTCACCAGGCTGGAGTGCAGTGGCTCTATCTCAGCTCACTGTAACCTCCGCCTCCCAGGTTCAAGCAGTTCTCCTGCCTCAGCCTCCTGAGTAGCTGGGACTACAGGCACCATGACCATGCCCACCTGATTTTTGTATTTTTAGTAGAGACAGGGTTTCGCCATGTTGGCCAAGATGGTCTCGACCTCTTGACCCTCATGATCTGCCTGCCTTGGCCTCCCAAAGTGCTGGGATTACAGGCATGAGCCACTGCGCGGCCACCATATAATTTCTATACTAAAGTTCACCTGTCTGATGATTGTTTTATTTAGTTTAGTTCTAGATGTAATCCTATGTTTGACTCTCCATAAACATTAGCATGAGTAAGCCTGGAAATTAACACTCTACCTGAAAATCATCATCCAAAATAACAAAAGCAGCAGCACATTTTAGTATACTTGCTATACTTATTCCGAGGCCAATAAATAGAACATAAGCCCCACACCTCAATCACCATAATTCTGACTCTACCCATGGAGCTAGGACTTATCTGTTTGCCAGTTAAATGCCAGCATATCCTATTTACCTCTTCATATCCTCCTCTTAACATGTCAAAAATTTTCCCATTCTCAACCAATTCTTCCCATGATTAGCTCTGCCTATCTTCCATTAGTAAAGCCCTTAACTTTACTTGGCAGCTGAGAAGGTTTAATCAAATTCAACTGGGAAAAATTGTAGGCTACCTATGCCTCAGTTGTTCACAAAGACTAAATAGCAGTCATTATTGTTTAAAGCCCAACTCTGATTAACCTCAATCATTTTGTTTACCTCATCTTCACAGTTAATTCATTCTTCATTGAAAATTACGGGCCTGCTACCAAGACACAGCCTCTTGTCACTGAATTTATAATTGGTATTGCCAGGATACCCTTTTTTTTTTTTTTTTTTTTTAAGACAGAGTCTCCCTCTGTCGCCCAGGCTGGAGTGCGGTGGTGCAATCTCGGCTCACTGCAACCTCCACCTCCTGGGTTCAAGGATTCTCCTGCCTCAGCCTCCCGAGTAGCTGGGACTACTGGCACATGCCATGACACCCAGCTAATTTTTGTATTTTTAGTAGAGTCAGGGTTTCACCATGTTGGCCAGGATGGTCTCGATCTCTTGACCTCATAATCCGCCCACCTCGGCCTCCCAAATTGCTGGGATTACAGGTGTGAGCCATCGCACCCAGCTGATACCATTTTAAATCCTTAGGAGATGTTTGCCATTAATAAGGTTTCTGCCCAACAGTCTTATTTTTGAAGAATTTATTAAGCACCACATTGCCATTTTAACAACTTCATTATTACCCCCTTACCAAATATTTCTCCTAAATAGGAATCTGTTAGTGAATGCTAATTGCATTTCTAACACCATAGATTTATTAAAGGCGAGGATCCTAAGGTTCTCCTGTTTTCCTTCTTAATTGTTTTCATGAATTTTAGCTTTTACTAACCCCAAAACAATTTTCATTCTCTTTTCTCATGTCATTCTTTTAACAGTCAGTATCCTTGAGAAAAATATTATTGTCAAATGTGACAAGTTTATGCTGAGTATTTTTAGTTACTTCATTTACTCTGTTTCAACAACTCTGTTGTTTACAAGCAACAGAGACCCTTTCAAGTTAGCTCATATGGATGAATAAGTAGACTAGGAATTCATGGAAGTTCAAGAATTGAGGCTGGATATTGGTTTTGGATTCAAAATTATTCTAGAAATCTTAGATGCAAGAGTTCAAGAATCTTTCCTCACAAACTCTGCTGTTAGTGTCAATCAGCTCTATTCTGTGTGTCTACTATTCTGTGCTAATAAACTTCTTCTGTTTACTTATGATTTCTATTTCCCTATAATTATATTACCCATGGTCCATTATGGCCTCCCAGTCCTGGGTTCTGTCTCATAGATTTTCAGCTACACCATCCACCAGTAACAAATTCACTTTTGTTCCTTAGGTCCAATTCATGACAAAAATTCATTTGATCAAATTAATTTTTTTAATCTGGCCTTAGAGGGTAAAGATTACTGTCTCACCTGAAGATAAGCTGTTCCTGAGACAGATGGTTAATCCAGTCCAATAAATGTGGTTGGAGGGTAGGGAAAGAGGGAAGATATCACCACATACCAAATATGGCTTCTGAAACAACAGGGCCCATTAGTAGGTCAGTTTCCCTTGGCGGAAGTTATGGACAGGGCAAGCACACAAAAAAGGTGGCCAGTAGTTACAGATGAGACAAAATTGTAACCCTATTCTTTGTTTAATGGTTACCTCAACTTCATCACATTTTATTATGCTGTTGTGCATTAAGTAATGAAATTGTTTAAGAGAAGAATGTAACAACTATAAATTCTTTAAAAGATTAATTACAGCATCTATGAAAAATCCATAACTAACATCATCCTTAAAGTGCCCATCAATGGTGGACTGGATAAAGAAAATGTGAGCCAAGCGTGGTGGCCCACACATGTAACCCAAACACTTTGGGAGGCCGAGGTGGGTAGATCACTTGAGGTCAGGAATTCAAGACCAGCCTGGGTAACCTAGTGAAACTCCGTCTCTACTAAAATACAAAAATTAGCCACGAATGGTGGCACGTGCCTGTAATCCCAGCTACTAGGGAGGCTGAGTATGGGAAACAAATTCACCCAAACAAACCCGAAGAATGGACTCAGAGACACACAGAGCTGAGGAAAACGAGACTTTTAATGGTGGTCTTGCAAGATGGGGTTTCTGCTAGGTAGGCACACCTGGGGCAGTCACGGCAGGTAATTTATCTCCTAGCACACAAGTCCATCCCCCAGTTCCTCAGTGGTCGAGTCTTATGGGGTTATAATCTTCCCAGATGTCGCCCAAGTTTCATTATCCCCTTATAAAGTCATACGCAATTCCCCTTCCCCGCTAAAGTTTCGATTCCCCAATAAGGAAACTTTCTTCTCTTTTATGGGCTGACCCCTCCTCCTGTTCGTGTATCCTGACTTTCTAGGTGCATGAGCCATGCAGTTGATCACATCCGCAGGCTGGCTGCCAGTACTTAGATTTCTATCATGCCTTGAAAATGGACCATTTAAAATGTTTTCTCACACTGAGGCAGGATAATCGCTTGAACCTAGGAGGCGGAGGTTTCAGTGAATCGAGATTGTGACTTTGCGCTCCAGTCTGGGTGACAGCGAGACTCTGTCTCAAAAGAGAAAAAAAAGAAAAGAAAAGAAAATGTGGTACATATACACCATGAAATACTACACAGCCGTAAAAGAGAATGAAATCATGTCCTCTGCATCAACATGGATGCAACTGGAGGCCATTATCCTATTTGAATTAGTGCAGAAACAGAAAATCAAATACCACATGCTCTCATTTATACATGGGAAATAAACAACGGGTTCACATGGACATCAAGATGAAAATAATGTCTATGTGGGGACTCCTTACAGGGGAAAGCAGGAAGACCAAGGGCTGAAAAACTACCTATTGGGTACTGTGTTCACTATTTGAGTGATAGGTTCCAGCACGCATTATGTAGTATACCCATGAGCAAACCTGTATATATACTCCACGAATCTAAAATGCCGTTTTATAAAAAAAAAAGATACTGTTAAGTAAAAAAACCTAAGGCATATATGAGATTTATAATATAATGCAAGTTAGTAAAATCAAACACTCACACCCCCCCCCCAAAAATGGTGCTAGGACAAATTGCATCCACATGCAAAAGAATAAGTTTTTATTTCTACTTTATATCATCTAAAAAATTTCACTGACAATGACTCTAAGAACTAAATGTAAGAGATAAAAATATGAAACTGTTAAAAGAAAATATAGGCATAAATATTTGTGAACTTGGATTAGGCAATAAGTTCTTAGATATGACACCAAAAGCACAAGCAACTAAAGAAAATAAGAGAAAAACTGTACTGCAAAGGATACCATTAAGAAAGTGAAAAGATGGGCCGGCGCGGTGGCTCACGCCTGTAATCCCAGCACTTTCGGAGGCTGATGCGGGCAGATCGTGAGGTCAGGAGATCAAGACCATCCTGGCTAACATGGTGAAACCCTGTCTCTACTAAAAAATACAAAAAACTAGCCAGGCATGGTGGCGGGCACCTGTTGTACCAGTTACTTGGGAGGCTGAGGCAGGAGAATTGCTTGAACCAGCACGGTGGAGGTTGCTGTGAGCTGAGATGGCACCACTGCACTCCAGCCTGGGCGACAGAGTGAGAATCTGTCTCAAAGAAAAAAGAAAAGAAAAGATGACCCACAGAATGAGAGAAAATACTTGCAAATCATATATCTGATAATGGAATTGTATCCAGAATATATAGAACTCAGTAATAATTCTTAGAACTCAATAATACAAAGGCAATCCAATTGAAAACTGTCAAAAAAAACTGAACAGCCATTTCTCCAAAGAGGATAAACAAATGGTCAATAAACAGATGAAAAAAAGATGCTCAACATCATTGGCTCTCAGGGAAATGCAAATCAAAAGTACATGGAGATACCATATCATACACACTGAGATGACTATAATCAAAGAGACAAGATAATAACAAGTCCTTGCAAAAATGTGGAAAAATTTAAAATCCTCATATACTGCTGGTAGAGATAAAATGATGCAGTTGCTTTGGAAAACAATCTGGAATTTTCTTAAAACATTAAACACAGAGTTATATGACCACCAATTCTAACCCTAGGTATATATTCAGGGGAAATAAAAGTGAAATAAAAATGTACATATATACAAAAATTTGTTCACAAATGTTCATAACAACATTATTCATAATAGGCAAACATTGGAAACAACCCAAATGTCTATCAACTCATGAATGGATGAATAAAATACGGTATACCCACACAATGGGATATTATTTGGCAATAAAAAGGGATGAAATACTGATACATGCTAAAACATGTATGAAACTTTAAAACATTATGCTAAATGTGGCTGGGCACAGTGGCTCTTACCTGTAATCCCAGCACTTTGGGAGGCTGAGGCAGGCAGATCATTTGAGGACAGGAGTTCGACACCAGCCTGGCTAACATAATGAAACCCAAACTCTACTAAAACTACAAAAATTGGCCAGAAATGGTGGTGCACTACTATAGTCCCAGCTGCTCTGGAGGCTTGAATCCTAGGGGTGCAGGTTGCAGTCAGCCAAGATCATGCCACTGCATTCCAGCCTGGGTGACAGAGCGAGACTCTGTCTTAAAAGCAAACAAACAAACAAAAAAATTATGCTAAATGAAAGAAGCCAGTCACAAAAGATCACATATTGTCTGATTTCACGTATAGAAAATATCCAGAACAGGCAAATTAGTAGAAAGAAAGTAGATTCATGGTTGCCTAGGGCTGCGAGTGCGATGGGATTGGAGAAATGGGGAGTAAGTGCTAATAGGTATGGGATTTCTTTCTGAGATAATGAAAATGTTCCAAAAGGAATCCTAGTGATTGTGAAACTCTGAATATACTAAAAACCATTACCTTTTACGTTTTAAGTGGGTGAATTATATGGTATATGAGTTTATCCTAATAAAGCTGTTATTAAAACAAATTTGTAAGTATATATTTCTTTGATATTTGTTACAATAACGCAGTGATTAGCTACTTGTTATACTTTCTATCCAGAGAATTGTAAGACAATTCTTATACCAATACTCCAGCAAAGAATAAAAATTAAGAACTGGAATTTAGTCGCCAGAGTAGTGACATTTTATCTGATAAGGTCAACTAGTTTAATAAAGTTGCTTACCATTTCATTATTAAACATAATATTGTCTTAAACATTGCATTATATTATAAATTATAGTGTATTACGTAAGTTTGGGATGAAAGAAAGAAAAAAAGGTAAAGGAAGTACTGAAACATGGTTTCTTCAGTGTCTGTTGTGGAATTTCAATTATAGACCAAGAAACAGTTTTTAAAAATCGCCCTAGCCTAGGAACTATGTCACATGTTCTAGGGGAATATGACATATTACTGAAGAATAATAATTCAGGGAGCCTATTATTTTAATAATAACAAGGTCCAAAACTTATTTCTGAGACTCTATGACAGAGACTACTTAAATACATTAGATTCATCTGGGATTAACAATACCCAGTGAGTTTCAATTTGCATAGTGCACAAAAACAAAAATAAAAACAATCATCTGCACAATTGAGCTATATGATTTCATTAAAACAGGTTACACAATACATGAAAGGACTAGATTAGCCAGGCCTGGTGGCGCCTGCCTGTAGTCCCAGCTTCCCCGGGGGTTCTGAAGCGGGATAATCAGTTAACCCAGGAGGTCGAGGCTGCAGTGAGCCATGATGGCACCACTGCACTCCAGCCTGGGCAACAGAGCAAGACCAAGAAGGAAGGCAGGAAGGCAGGAAGGCAGGAAGGCAGGAAAGCAGGAAGGGAGGAAGGGAGGGAGGGAAGGAGGGAGGGAGGGAGGGAGACAAAGGACTAGAAAAAGTATATAAAAGAATCATTAAACACTACTAGATTTGGTAGTCAATAATAATCAAGTTCTCCTTTTTCCTGGCATAGGGATAGCACTATCCTACCCCACTGAAGTTAGATACAGCCTTATAACATTTTTTGACCAATAGAGGTGCAGTGTTAAATGATGTGTGTACTTTCTTCAGTTCTTTTCCTTCTGCCAAGGTAACCAGCAATATCCTAGCTGGTGGAACCTCTGTTAGACTGTGCCCCTCAGTACAGACAACATGGAGTAGAGACCCCAATCATTCTGTGATTGACGTGGATTACACCAATCCATATGAATTTACAGTATCTCTAGTTCAAAAATTGTGAAATACTGGAAATTTCAAGTAATTCAACCTAATAGCATAAACACAAAATATACTTGTTCTTTTAAGCCACTAAGATTTAGGGATTGTTTTTACTGTAGTATACCTAATCTATACTATTAATAAGTGATTTTTTCCCTAAAGAGCAATGAAGTCTATTCTAAAATACTTGGTTTAGATTCCCATTTATACCACTATTAAGGAGGATGGAACTATAAAGAGCACTTGAATAATTACATCTTCATATTAGGATAATTTTATACTGGATTTTAGTTTAGAATTGTTCCTGAAGAATATTTTTCTTTAGTTCAGATTTAAAACCTCTCTATAGCTGAGTTCTCTTCAAGCATATGAAAAGAGAAAATAGATATTTTTCTTGGAGCCATCATTACTTTAAAATGAAACCAGGTGTGGTGGTGCACACCTTTACCCCCGGCTATTTGGGAGGCTGAGATAGGAGGATCCTTTCAGCTCAGGAGTTTGAGACCAGCCTGGGCAACATAGCAAGACCCTGTCTCTAAAAAAGAAAAAAAAAAACTTCTCATACATAATTCCCTAATCATTAAGAATTCTCAAAATGCTGATGTGGTAGGATCACACAAGCCCAAGAGGGTGAGGCTGCAGTGAGCCATGACTGTGCCACTGCACTTCGGCCTGGGTGACAGAGCAAGACCCTATCTTAGGAAAAAAAAAAAAAGGAATTTTCAAAAGGAATGATTTCCTTAAATAATTAAACAAATTTAAATATATGTTGTAAAGTCTCATAAGGAATGTATGATACCTCCCTTTAAGTCTTTGTAAAGTTGGTGGAATAACCAAAATTTTTTAATTTTATTTTATTTAGAAAAAAATTTTATTTTTAATTTCTGTGGGCACATGGTAGGTGCATATATTTATGGATGGGGTACATGAGATATTTTGATACAGGCATGTAATGTTAAACAAAAACATTTTATACCAAGCCAGGGGACTGGAAGAGTAGTGATATGGACAGGCCTGTGTCCCCCTCTACCATTCATATGTTGAAGTCCTAACCCCCCGGTGCCTCAGAGTGTGACTGTATTTGGAGATAGAATTTTTTTATTATTATTATTATACTTTAAGTTCTAGGATACATGTGCACAACATGCAGGTTTGTTACACAGGTATACATGCACCACGTTGCTTTGCTGTACCTATCAACTCGTCATTTACATTGGTTATTTCTCCTAATGCTATCCCTCCCCGAGACTCCCACCCCCTGACAGGGCCCGGTGTGTGATGTTCCCCTCCCTGTGTCCACGTGTTCTCATTGTTCAATTCTCACACGAGTGAGAACACACAATGTTTGATTTTCTGTCCCTGTGATAGTTTGCTGAGAATGATGGTTTCCAGCTTCATCCATGTACCCGCAAAGGACATGAACTCATTCTTTTTATGGCTGCATAGTATTCCATGGTGTATATGTGCCACATTTTCTTAATCCAGTCTATCATTGATGGACATTTGGGTTGGTTCCAAGTCTTCGCTATTGTGAATAGTGCCCAATAAACATACATGTGCATGTGTCTTTATAGTGGCATGATTTATAAACCTTTGAGTATATACCCAGTAATGGGATAGCTGGTTCAAATGGCATTTCTACTTCTAGATCCTTTAGGAATCACCACACTGTCATCCACAATGGTTGAACTAATTTACACTCCCACCAACAGTGTAAAAGTGTTCCTATTTCTTCACATCCTCTCCAGCATCACTTGTTTCCTGACGTTTTAATGATTGCCATTCTAACTGGCATGAGATGGTATCTCATTGTGGTTTTGATTTGCATTTCTCTAATGACCAGTGATGATGAGCTTTTTTTCATATGTTTGTTGGCTGCATAAATTTCTTCTTTTGAGAAGTGTCTGTTCATATCCTTTGCCTACTGTTTGATGGGGTTGTTTGGTTTTTCTTGTAAATTTGTTTAAGTTCTTTGTAGATTCTGGATATTAGCCCTTTGTCAGATGGGTAGATTGCAAAAATTTTCTCCCATTCTGTAGGTTGCCTGTTAACTCTGATGATAGTTTCTTTTGCTGTGCAGAAGCTCTTTAGTTTAATCACATCCCATATGTCTCTTTTGGCTTCTTTGCCATTGCTTTTGGTGTTTTAGTCATGAAGGTTTTGCCCATGTCTATGTCCTGAATGGTATTGCCTAGGTTTTCTTCTAGGGTTTTTATGGTTTTAGGTCTTACATTTAAGTCTTTAATCCATCTTGAGTTAATTTTTGTATAAGGGATAAGGAAGGGATCCAATTTCAGCTTTCTGCATATGGCTGGCTAGTTTTCCCAACACCATTTATTAAATAGGGAATCCTTTCCTCATTTCTTGTTTCTGTCAGGTTTGTCAAAGATCAGACGGTTGTAGATATGTGGTGTTATTTCTGAGGCCCCTGTTCTGTTCCATTGGTCTATATATCTGTTTTGGTACCAGTACCATGCTGTTTTGGTTACTGTAGCCTTGTAGTATAGTTTAAAGTCAGATCGCATGATGCCTCCAGCTTTGTTCTTTTGGCTTTGGATTGTCTTGGCTATGTGGGCTCCTTTTTGATTCCATATGAACTTTAAAGTAGTTTTTTTCCAATTCTGTGAAGAAAGTCAGTGGTAGCTTGATGGGGATGGCATTGAATCTATAAATTACCTTGGGCAGTATGGCCATTTTCACTATATTGATTCTTCCTATCCATGAGCATGAAATATTCTTCCATTTGTTTGTGTCCTCTTTTATTTTGTTGAGCAGTGGTTTGTAGTTCTCCTTGAAGAGGTCCTTCATATCCCTTGTAAGTTGGATTCCTAGGTATTTCATTCTCTTTGTAGCAATTGTGAATGGGAGTTCACTCATGATTTGGCTTGTCTGTTCTTGGTGTATAGGAATGCTTGTGATTTTTGCACATTGATTTTGTATCTTGAGACTTTGCTGAACTCGCTTATCAGCTTAAGGAGATTTTGGGCTGAGACGAGGGGGTTTTCTAAATATACAATCATGTCATTTGCAAACAGGGACAATTTGACTTTCTCTTTTCCTAATTGAATACCCTTTATTTCTTTCTCTTGCCTGATTGCCCTGGTCAGAACTTCCAACACTATGTTGAATAGGAGTGGTGAGACAGCGCATCCTTCTCTTTGCCGGTTTTCAAAGGGAATGCCTCCAGTTTTTGCCCATTCAGTATGATATTGGCTGTGGGTTTGTCATAAACAGCTCTTATTATTTTGAGATACATTCCATCAATACCTAGTTTATTGAGAGTTTTTAGCATGAATGGCTGTTGGATTTTGTCAAAGGCCTTTTCTGCATCTATTGAGATAATTGTGTGGTTTTTGTCATTGGTTCTCTTTATGTGATGGATTATGTTTATTGATTTGCATACATTGAACCAGCCTTGCATCCCAGGGATGAAGCCCACTTGATCATGGTGGATAAACTTCTTGATGTGCTGCTGGATTTGGTTTTCCAGTATTTTATTGAGGATTTTTGCATCGATGTTCATCAGGGATATTGGTCTAAAATTCTCTTTTTTTGTTGTGTCTCTGCCAGGCTTTGATATCAGGATGATGCTGGCCTCATAAAATGAGTTAGGGAGGATTCCCTTTTTTCCTGTTGATTGGAATAGTTTCAGAAGGAATGCTACCAGCACCTCCTTGTACCTCTGGTAGAATTCAGCTGTGAATCCACCTGGTTCTGGACTTGTTTTGGTTGTTAGGCTATTAATTATTGCCTCAATTTAAGAACCTGTTATTGGTCTATTCAGAGATTCAACTTCTTCCTGGTTTAGTCTTGGGAGGATGTATGTGTCCAGGAATGTATCCATTTCTTCTAGATTTTCTAGTTTAATTGCATAGAGATGTTTATAGTATTCTCTGATGGTAGTTTGTATTTCTGTGGGGTCAGTGGTGATATCCCCTTTATCATTTTTTATTGCATCTTTATTTGATTCTTCTCTCTTTTCTTCTTTATTAAGCTTGCTAGTGGTCTATCTATTTTGTTGATTTTTTCAAAAAAGCAGCTTCTGAATTGATATTTTGAAGGGTATTTGGGTCTCTGTCTCCTACAGTTCTGCTCTGATCTTAGTTATTTCTTGCCTTCTGCTAGCTTTTGAATTTGTTTGCTCTTGCTTCTCTAGTTATTTTAATTGTGATGTTAGGGTGTCGATTTTAGATCTTTCCTGCTTTCTCCTGTGGGCATTTAGTGCTATAAATTTCCCTCCACACACTGCTTTAAATGTGTCCCAGAGATTCTGGTACATTGTGTCTTTGTTCTCATTGGTTTCAAAGAACATCTTTATTTCTGCCTTCATTTTGTTATTTACCCAGTAGTCTTTCAGGAGCAGGTTGTTCAGTTTCCATGCAGTTGTGCCATTTTGAGTGAGTTTCTTAATCCTGAGTTCTAATTTGATTGCACTGTGGTCTGAGAGACAGTTTGTTGTGCTTTCCATTCTTTTACATTTGCTGAGGAGTGTTTTATTTCCAATTATGTGGTCAATTTTAAAATAAGTGTGATGTGGTGCTGAGAAGAATGTATATTCTGTTGATTTGGGGTGGAGAGTTCTGTAAATGTCTATTAGGTCTGCTTGGTACAGAGCTAAGTTCAAGTCCTGGATGTCCTTGTTAACCTTCTGTCTCGTTGATTTGTCTAATATTGACAGTGGGGTGTTAAAGTCTCTATTATTATTGTGTGGGAGTCTAAGTCTCTTGGTAGGTCTCTCAGGACTTGCTTTATGAATCTTGTAGCTCCTGTATTGGGTGCATATATATTTAGGATAGTTAGCTCTTCTTGTTGAATTGATCCCTTTACTATTATGTAATGGCCTTCTTTGTCTCTTTTGATCTTTGTTGGTTTAAAGTCTGTTTTATCAGAGACTAGGGTTGCAACCCCTGCTCTTTTTTTGCTTTCCATTTGCTTGGTAGATCTTCCTCCATCCCTTTATTTTGAGCCTATGTGTGTCTCTGCACATGAGATAGGTGTCCTGAATACAGCACACTGATGGGTCATGACTCTTTATCCAATTTGCCAGTCTGTGTCTTAATTGGGGCATTTAGCCCATTTACATTTAAGGTTAATATTGTTATGTGTGAACTTGATCCTGTCATTATGATGTTAGCTGGTTATTTTGCTCATTAATTGATGCAGTTTATTCCTGGCATCAATGGTCTTTACATTTTGGCATGTTTATGCAATGGCTGGTACTGGTTGTTCCTTTCCACGTTTAGTGCTTCCTTCAGGAGCTCTTGTAAGGCAGGCCTGATTGTGACAAAATCTCTCAGCCTTTGCTTGTCTGTAAAGGATTTTATTTCTCCTTCACTTATGAAGCTTAGTTTGGCTGGATATGAAATTCTGGGTTGAAAATTCTTTCCTTTAAGAAGGTTGAATATTGGCTCCCGCTCTCTTCTGGCTTGTATAGTTTCTGCCAAGACATCTTCTGTTAGTTTGATGGGCTTTCCTTGTGGGTAACCCAACCTTTCTCTCTGGCTGCCCTTAACATTTTTTCCTTCATTTCAACCTTGGTGAATCTGACAATTATGTGTCTTAGGATTGCTCTTCTCGAGGAGTATCTTTGTGGTGTTCTCTGTATTTCTTGAATTTGAATGTTGGCCTGCCTTGCTAGGTTAGGGAAGTTCTCCTGGATAATATCCTGAAGAATGTTTTCTAACTTGGTTCCATATTTCCTGTCACTTTCGGGTACACCAATCAAATGTAGATTTGGTCTTTTCACATAGTCCCATATTTCTTGGATGCTTTGTTCATTTCTTTTTACTCTTTTTTTCTCTAAACTTGTCCTCTCACTTTATTTCATTAATTTGATCTTCAATCACTGATATCCCTTCTTCCACTTGATCAAATCGGCTATTGAAGCTTGTGCATGCGTCACAATGTTCTCACACTGTGATTTTCAGCTCCATCAGGTCATTTAAGGTCTTCTCTACACTGTTTATTCTAGTTGGCCATTCATCTGCCCTTTTTTCAAGGTTTTTAACTTCCTTGTGATGGGTTAGAACATGCTCCTTTAGCTTGGAGAAGTTTGTTATTACTGACCTTCTGAAGCCTATTTCTGTCAACTCATTAAAGTTATTCTCTGTCCAGTTTTGTTCTGCTGCTGGCGAGGAACTGCAATCCTTTGGAGGAAAGGAGGTGCTCTGGTTTTTAGAATTTTCAACTTTTCTGCTCTGGTTTCTCCCCAGAGAAGAGAAAAACCACCATTTTTGTGGTTTTATCTTCCTTTGGTCTTTGATGTTGGTGACCTACAGATAGGGTTTTGGTGTGGATGTCCTTTTGTGGATGTTGATGCTATTCCTTTCTGTTTGTTAGTTTTCCTTCTGACAGTCAGGGCTCCCAGCTGCAGGTCTGTTAGAGTTTTTCTGGAGGTTCACTCCAGACCTGTTTGCCTGGGTATCACCAGCAGAGGCTGCAGAACAGCAAATATTGCAGAACAGCGAATATTGCTGCCTGATCCTTCCTCTGGAAGCTTCGTCCCAGAGGGGCACCCAACTGTATGAGGTGTCTGTCGTCCCCTACTGGGAGGTGTCTCCCAGTCAGGCTACACGGGGATTAGGGACCCACTTGAGGAGGCAGTCTGTCCAGTCTCAGAGCTCGAACGTTATGCCACTGCTCTCTTCAGAGCTGTCAATAGGGACGTTTAAGTCTGCAGAAGTTGTCTTCTGCCTTTTGTTCAGCTATACCTTGCCCACAGAGGTGGAGTCTATAGAAGCAGTAGGCTTTGCTGAGCTGTGGTGGGCTCCACCCAGTTCAAGCTTCCTGGCCACTTTGTTTACCTACTCAAGCCTCAGCAATGGCAGATGCCACTCTCCCCACCAGGCTGCAGCCTCACAGGTTGATTTTAGACTGCTGTGCTAGCAGTGAGCAAGGCTCTGTGGGCATGGGACGCACTGAGCCAGGCATGGGAGGGAATCTTCTGGTCTACTGGTTGCTAAGACCATGGGAAAAGCACAGTATTTGGTTGAGAGTGTACCGTTTTTCCAGGTACAGTCTGTCCCACCTTCCCTTGGCTAGGAAAAGGAAATCCCTTGACATTTTGCGCTTCCCAGATGAGGTGACGCCCCTCTCTGCTTTGGCTCACCCTCTGTGGGCTGCACAACCAGTCCCAATGAGATGAACCAGGTACCTCTGTTGGAAATGCAGAAATCATCCGTCTTCTGTGTCGATCTTGCTGGGGGCTGCAGACCAGAGCTGTTCCAATTCGGCCATCTTGGAAGCAACTGGAGATAGCACTTTTAAAGAGGTATGAAATGAAAGTAAAATGAGGTTATGGTGGTGAATCCTGATTCAATATGACTGACGTCCTTATAAAAAGAGGAAATTGGGACACAGACATGTTCAGAGAGATGACCATGTGAAGTCGACAGAGAGACAGCCATCTATAAGCCAAGGAGAGAGGCCTTAGAAGAAACCAACCCTGCCAACACGTTGATACCTAGCCTCAAGAATTGTCAGAAAACAAATGTCTGTTGTTCAAGCCATCCAGTCTGTGGTACTTTGTTATGGCAGCCCTAGCAAACTAAGAGGCAGCTATCACCACCATACTCCATGGTGTATAGTGTCATCTGAAAGAGCATCACAGTGTGAAAGAGTTCTTTAGTAGCTGAATCTAGTGAGGGAAGGAAATGCACTCTGAACTGCATGGTTCCTTTACTATGATGCAAAACCATTTGAAAGAATAGTTCAAGAACCTCTCATTTATTGTGTTAAATTTCTAACTCCAGAAAACAAGTAAATATCTATCGAATCACCTGTACCATTTCAATATAGTTCTCCCTTAAAGAATATCTGAGTTGAACAAAGAGGCTGAGAGTCAGGACTCACAGCTTTAACACCAACATAAACCTATTCTTTGATTGTAAAGTATGACTAATAACATGGGACATTATCTTCCTGTCAGAGGGTTTTTGACTAGTGATCTAACTGTGAGCCAAATGCACAGTGTTGCAGAAACAACAGTTCTGCTGCTATTCGAGCTTCGTTCCCAAGGAGCTGCTAAATGCAGATCTCCCATTTACTTAAGGCTTTAATATTCAGGGCTATAGATTTCAGAGCTTAACATCTTGTTTTTATACATAATTTTGCAGCTAAAGCACTAAAAATGTCAGAAAACCACCATTTTAAAGTCTTTTGATTTTTATTTGTAATCTCTAAGAAGGCCAAATGTCAGAGCTAAACAATTTCTACTTAGAACACAGAAGAACACTTGGTCTCTCTTTTGTTTAGCCTTCAATATAACCTCATCCCTGTATGCTACTTATTAATTACATAGAGGAAAACAGTAATTTACAGTAGTGACAACTTAAAGGGACCACTTTAACAAAATGATCAGGGTTAGCATAACCAGTAATAATTTTTGGTAGGATACACTAAAAGTGACATAGTGTTACTTCTGTGGTATCCTGGCAAAAAATGCATAACTTGAAAAAAATGTATAACCTGAATCTAATCATGAAGAAATATCAGACACATCCAAATTGAGGAAGAGACTTGCTGCAAGTAAACTTCCCATAAAGCCTCAAAATGTCAAGGTCATGAAAAACAAAAAAAGACCAGTGAACTGTTCCAGATTACAAGAGATGAATGAGACGTGATGACTAAAAGCCATGTCTCATCCTGGATTGGATCTTGGACCAGAAATCCTTTTCCTTTTGCTATAAAAATACATTAGTGGAACAAATGGTGAAATTTAAATTCATAAATTATACAATAATATTGTATGAATATTAATTTTCTGATTTTGATAATTGTCCTGTGGTGATGTAAGAGAATATATTTTGTTTTGGTTTTGGTTTTATTTTGAAGTGTTGAAGTGTAAATGAACCTCATGTCTGCAAGTTACTGTCAGTTTTTAAAAATCTAGCTACAGAAAGCTACTAATTTAAGAAATCCAGGTGAAAGTATATAAGCATTATTGGTTATATTTTTTATAACTTTAGTGTGTGTTTTAAAAATATATAATCCCAGGCAAAGAAGAATTTAGAAGACAGATGTGATAGAGTACTCCTTCTAGCACCTCTACCCTAACTTATATTACTCAAAATTATAATCAGATTGGGAAATAGTTTATATGTTTTAAATTTCTCTAAATTGAAAAAAGAATTTATTGTGCTTTTCTTTTCACAGGTAGCTAAATTTCAAGCAGATTCCTTGACTGTGTAATATTTTTTTCCATTGGCAAGTTAAGAGGAACAACATTTGGTACTAGACATATTCCATTCATGTTACAAGTGTTTATTAAACATACACTATGTGCCAGTCACTGTGCTAGATTTAGGGATAAATAAATAAAATACACATGGTATGTGACCTAGAGGATCTTCTAGATTAGTACAGGAGACAGACATATAAATGAATACTTGTAAAGAAGTAATAAATGTTATAATAAAAGTTAGTGTGTGAGTGTGCATGTGTTGGGGCAGGGGGTAGTTTACTATTGTATACAAGAGATTGATGGTCAATTCCCATGAAGCAGGGAAAGGGAAGGAGTTAGAAAAATCTTCATAAAAGAGACTGTGTTTGAATTGAGTCTTAACAGCTGAGTCCTGGTTTAGATAGACAATGGAGTAAAGATATTCTGGGCAGATGAAATGGCGTGAACAAAAGACATGGAGCTATGAAACAGGCTATTATGGGGACAGCAAATAATTCAGAATGGCTGAATTCAAGACGAGAAGTGGTCACAGGGAGAGAAGATGCTAGAGACAAGCTAAGACCAGTTTCTGGAGGGCCTCATAAGCCATTGTGCCAGAAGCTTTTGTACAAACCCAAGGAAATCATGTGGGAGCTCTTGGCCACTTGAGTGCATTGGTGAATAGCTAATTTGTTAAACTATCACATGCAAAGCAAGGTACATTGAGGTAGGTCATCCTACTCCAATAAGATGATTTGTGTTTATTGTAATAAGGGAATTGAACCAAGAATGGGATGCTCTTCCATCTTTCTATCTTATGTTACAACATAAGAAACATTTGCATTCTTTCTACTCTGTAATATTTCTGTAAAAGATTTCAGGAGTGCTGTGGTTTGAATATGTCCTCCAAATTTCTTGTATTGGAAACTTAACTGCCAAATTCATATGTTGATTGGAGGTGGGGCCTTTGTGAGGTAATTGGAATTAGATAAGGTCATTCGTGTGGGACCCCCATGGTGGGACTGGTAGCTTTATAAGAAGAGGAAGAGAGACCTCAGCTGACACACTTGCTCCTGTCCTCCTGCCATTGGATGCTCTTCCTCATGTGACTGGATGTGGGAGGTGAAAAGATGAAGTCCATCATGACTTCCGACCTGGGCCCAGGTGACACAGAGGATGGTGGTATCATTTACTAAGTTCAATAACGAGGAAGGAGAGTTTGCTGGGGAAAGTGTAGGTGAGTGGATAGTAAGTTTAAGAAAATCATTCTGATATAGTCACCTTATATAACATTTTTCAGTTTATGAATTCTCTAAGTTGGTGACTGAAGTACTTTTCAGTAGGATCTTTACATTAAATGAAAATGTCCCCAATGACTAGACCAAACTCAAACTACTGAAATATTTAGTTGTATTTTCCACTGCAATGAAATCAAGAAGAAAGCAGGGCAGAGTGGGAATCCCAGGGCAGTACCCCAGCTGCTGGCAGGCCAGGTGTAAGTTCAAGGTTGGGCTCTGAGTCAGCCAAAGATGCCTGACAGGCTTAGAAAACTAGGAAAAGCAGACTTCCAAAAACTTGGAATTCTGACCATAGTTTCAATAAAAATACTCAGGACTCAATTTACTTTCATCTAGTCATGATTCTGGTAAAAATTATCCTATTTTTTTCATATGCAATAACTCTTGTGTAAGCTACGTAACTGGAGAGTCAAATCAAGTTAAAGTTGTCAAATTCCTGACTCTCTTCAACTATGGAAAACACAGCTTTCTAAAATAAAAGAACTTTTAAAATAGCCCCATCTTCCTCATCTGAATACAAAAAAAGACTTCTTTTGGAGATTCATTTCCTTTTTCACTATGGACTATTTGATTGCTACAATCTGAACAGTTATTGAAAACACACAAAGTAAAACACCTATTGATTATTATTTTGAGAATTACTTCAGTTGTTTTTGAAGGCACCATAATGCACTAGTTTAAAAACGAAAAATAAAAAAGTCATATAGGATCACACATTTCAAAACTGTAAGCTTGCTGTCTTAATTTTTTATTTTTTTCTGAGAGCACGAGGCTTTTAAAATCATGTTAATGCCATGAAAAATTCCATTCATAACTTTCTTTTTGTTTTTTTGTTTTTTGAGACGGAGTCTCGCTCTGTCGCCCAGGCTGGAGTGCAGTGGCCGGATCTCAGCTCACTGCAAGCTCCGCCTCCCGTGTTCCCGCCATTCTCCTGCCTCAGCCTCCCAAGTAGCTGGGGCTACAGGCGCCCGCCACCTCGCCCGGCTAGTTTTTTGTATTTTTTAGTAGAGACGGGGTTTCATCGGGTTAGCCAGGATGATCTCGATCTCCTGACCTCGTGATCCGCCCGTCTCGGCCTCCCAAAGTGCTGGAATTACAGGCTTGAGCCACCACGCGCGGCCATAACTTTCATTTAATAAATTGGAAAAGGAAATGGTAGACTTTTGGAGAAAAAAAAAGCTTTGCAATATGAGATCCTTTTAGTCACAGGAACTGACTAAGTAGAGGGAAGAGGACTGGAAAGTTTTTTCTAGAAAGAAAAAAAAACTGTTAGACTCATAGAAGATGCTACTGAGTGCTTATAGTGTTTAAGATCATTCTAGAGCAGGATTCCTCAGCCTGGTCACTATTGAAGTTTTGGGCCAGGTAATTCTTTGTTGTGAGGGGCTGTCCTGTACATGGTAAGTGCTTGGTGGCATTCCCGGCCTCTGCCCAGGAGTACCACCCCAGTTGTAACCATCTTAAAAATGTGTCCACACATTGCCAAATATTCCTGGGGTCCAAAATCATTCCAGTTCAAAAACCAGTGTTCTGGAGTCTTGCTGCTAAAAGTGTCGTCTGCAATTCAGTAGCAGCATCCGGAAGCTGTTAAGAAAAGAGGATTTCAAGCCTCCTATTCAGTATGATCCTAGTCATAATGAGTCAGAATTTGCATTTTAACAAGATTCCCAGGTGATTCATATGCATATTCAAGTTTGAAAAGCACTGTGAGATGATATGGATCATATTTATCCATTAGCAGGAGGGTAGTGGAGAAGAAGGAGGAATAGGAGGTGGAAAGAGGGAGGAAGGGAGTGAAAAAAGATGGAAGCTAAGAAACCTGGTTGATATTGGAGACACATAGCACTTTAAAACCAAGCATAAATAACTTTGCTTTTTGTGAAATTTTGAACAAAGTTGCCAGTGAGAACGTTAAAGAAGAGACTTTTATTATTGGGATTTTAAAGGGAAAAGTATTAGAAAATTAGAGATAAAGAAGTTAGGACTATATACGAAGTTAGTCACAAGTTTAAATCACCGAGGCCTAGATTAGAATCGTGATTATTAAAATCAAAGTGCTGAAAGCCAGAAGACTTACGAAGAAACAAATTGTAAGAAATGGTGAACAGCCAGATGTGAAAGAGAAATTACAAAGGCTTTTGGCATGCTGTTTCTCACACGGTCACCTTCTAAACTAGTCTGCATCATGCCAAGGAAAACCTCGAGAAAGGGAAGGGGATAGTAGTATAAGTAGCATTGAATTACTCACATAGGTCTCAGGTGACATCGTTTTGCCTCCTTTAATCCCTTCAATTTTATTTATAAAATCAGAATTTTCCATGGTATGATGGTTAATAATGCGTCAACTTGATTGGATTGAAGGATGCAGAGCATTGTTCCTGGGTGTGTCTGTGAGGGTGTTGCCAAAGGAGATAAACATTTGAGCCAGTGGACTGGGAGAGACAGACCCACCCTCAGTGTGGGTGGGCACCATCCAGTCACCTGCCAGCATGGGTAGAATAAAGCAGGCAGAAGAAGGTGGAATGAGCAGACCTGCTGAGTTTTCTGGCCTTCATCTTTCTCCCATGCTGGATGCTTCCTGCCCTTGAACATCAGACCCCAAATCTTTCGGCTTTTGGACTCTTGGTTTGGGACTCAGACTGGCTTCCTTGCTCTTCAGCTTGCAGACGGCCTATTGTGGGACTTCACCTTGTGATCATGAGAGTCAATTCTCCTAATAAACTCCCTTTCATATATTCATCTATCCTATTAGTTCTGTCCCTCTAGAGAATCTTAATACATATGGTATTAGTACAAGAGGTAAATTATCTTGTCTCTTCCTCAAGCTCTCCCTTGAACCCTTGCAAAAAGAAAGTTCACCACATTGTTTTCCTAAATATTACAACTCTATGTCCAGAGGATGATTGTCTTCCTGAGTACTTCTTAGTATTTCTACTCTTCATTCTTTTTAGTAATTCTGATCAGGACCTTTTATTTTCTATTATAACGGGCCAATGTGATGGTTAATTTTATGTGACATCTTGACTGAGCTGAAGGATGCCTGGTTAGCTGGTAACACATTATTTGTGTTTGTGTCTGCGAGGGTGTTTCTGGACGAGTTTAAGATTTTAATTTATGGGTTGAGTAAAGAAGATCTGCCCTCACTTATGTGAATGGACATCATCTAATCCTATGAAAGCCTGAATTGAACAAAAAGGTGGAGGAAGGGTCATTTGCTTCTCATTTGAGCTGGGACGGCCATATATACTCCCCTGCCCTCAGACACTGGTGCTCTGGGTTCTAGAGTCTTCGAGCTCCGATCTGGACCTACACTGTTGGTTCCTCTGGTTCTCAGGTCTTTGGATTCGGACTGAGTTACATCACCAGGTTTCTTCTGCTGGTTTTCCAGCTTGCAGAGGACAGATTATGGGACTTCTAGGCCTCCATAATTGTGTAAGTTAATTCCTGTAATAAATTTCCTGTTTTATAAATATATCTATATAGATATCTCTTATTGGACTGTTTCAGGCCATTATTCTTTATGTAAATCACTATTCTAAATGATTTACATATTTTATTTAATGATCACATCTACACTCTGGGGTAGTCCACCACTCAGGGTTCAGTGCAGGAAAAAGAAATTATTCTAGGAATTTCCAGTACATAGGAATTTTAATATACAGAAGTATGTGTTTATAAATTCATTGAAATGGCTGGTAGAGCAGAAACAGAAGGCTGCTTCTGGGGTTTTGGTGTAAAGCTAATGCCCTTATAGCTGTGACCCAGAAGAAACTGTTACTGCAACCACTGCTGTGGCTGCCACAGCTGCCCTGTGCTAAGAAGACACTGCCCCTTGCATCTAGAGAGTGCAGCATTCATCTAACCCATACAAATCCTGTGTCTGTCAGGACCTGCGTGTCAACTCTCCCTGCTGCAGGAAGCTCACCTCTGCCTCCCTTTGAAATTTCAGGTGTGTGTATCTAACTGGCAGAGTCTATTTCATAGCCGGAACCCTATCTATAAGGGAGTCTGGAAAATGTACTTGCTCGTTTTCCAACTTCTTCAAGTAGGAGGGTTGAGAGAGCAATAGCTCATCTTCAGATGGAGGTTGAGAGAGCAACGGCCACCACAGATTTCAAGCTGAGTTGGACAGAACTGCAATTTTTTCTTGATTTCATTTGTTCTAAATAGACAAATTAATATCATATGGAGTTGCTTATCTGGATATTTTCTTGTGATATATTTATAGTTTTAGTGACCTCTTTTCTTATTTTTAAAGTTTATATTTCAAAATATGTATGAATAGGATATTTTAAAGAACAAAATAGTGGTGATGACTCCCATTAAGAAATACTATTGGCTGCACATGGTGGCTCATGCCTGTAATCCCAGAACTCTGGGAGGACAAGGAGGGAGGACAGCTTGAGGCTAGTTCAACTAACCCGGACAACATAGCACAACCCCTGTCTCTACAAAAAAATTTTAAAAAATACTGTTTGTGCCAGGCATGGTGGGTCATGCCTATAATCCCAGCACTTTGGGAGGCTGAGGAGGGCGCACCACCTGAGGTCAGGAGTTCAAGACCAGCCTGGCCAACATGGTGAAACCCCATCTCCATTAAAAATACAAAAAAATTAGCCAGGCATGATGTGGTGGCACACACCTGTGGTCCCAGCTGCTTGGGAAACTGAGGCCAGGAGAATCGCTTGAACCTGGAAGGTAGAGGTTGCAGTGAGCTGAAATTGCACCACTGCACTCCAGCCTGGGCAACAGAGCTAGACTCTGTCTCAAAAAGAATAAAAACAAAAAATAAAATACTATTCCTTTTTCCATATATTCATATCTTAATTATGTTGAACTTTTAGGCTGAAGATCAAACCTGGCCATTTTCGTGATCAGTTCTGAAATCTTATAGTTATACACAGAAGGCATTTAAAATGTATATTAATATGCAGCCCTACAATATCTACTCAAGTCCATATTATTCACTCTTGCGTGAGCTGTAGCATAGCATTGATGGCTCATCGTACTCATCTCTGCCTAGCAAATTTTAGATTCTACTTGCAAAGTTAAAATTGTTTTTGTGGATTAAAAAACGATGAAAGGAGATAAAATGGGTGTCTCCTGAGGTCTCAATAAATAATTTGTTACGGCTATAAGACCTATACTGACACTCCCCTAAGCCCTCCTTAGGCCTTTGGCACAGCCTTTTTGTGAGCCTCATATAAAGTATAAGTTCAACAAATGTTGAATGAATACACAGAAGAACGCATTATATGTAAACCTGAATTTTTTATTTACCTTTATCCTGTGCTGTTTACTTCACTTAAGATTATAAATACTTTGAAAATAGGGATAGCATGTTTTATTTATTAATTTATTTATTTATTTTTGGAGATGGAGTCTCACTCTGTCACCGAGGCTGGAGTGCAGTGGCACCATCTCGGCTCACTGCAACCTCCACCTCCCTGGTTCAAGCAATTCTCTTGCTTCAGCCTCCTGAGTAGCTGGGATTACAGGTACCGCCACCACACCCAGCTAATGTTTTGTACTTTTAGTAGAGACGGGGTTTCACTATGTTGGCCAGGCCAAGATAGTCTTGAACTCCTCAGGTGATCCGCCTGCCTCAGCCTCCCAAAGTGCTGGATTACAGGCGTGAGCCAGAATAGCATCTTATATGCTTTTATACCCCTCCTTTTCACCTCCTAATATGATCTGAGAACACAGGAAGTGATCAATATTTACTGAACCGAATCAATAGTTTTGAAATAAAGTATTTTATCAATTATGAACTGGTAACGTTTATATTTTAAAACTACTTTATTAAATAAAAAATTTTAAATAGAGAAACATTTAAAGAACAATTCAGCAATATTTCAACCAGCTAAAAAGAACCAACTTTTTTTTTTTTTTGAGACATGGTCTCTCTGTCTCTCTCTATTGCCCAGGCTGGAGTGCAGTGGTGTGATCTCAGCTCACTGCAACCTCTGCTACACAGTTTCAAGTGATTCTCCTGGCTCAGCCTCCCAAGTAACTGGGATTACTGGTGCCTGCCACCATGCCTAGCTAATTTTTGCATTTTTAGTAGAGACGGGGTTTCACCATCTTGGCCAGGCTGGTCTTGAACTCCTGACCTCGTGATCCACTTGCCTCAGCCTCCAAAAGTGCTGGGATTGTGGGTGTGAGCCACTGTGCCTGGCCTATTTTTTTATTTTTTAGAGACAGGGTCTTGCTATGTCACCCAGGCTAGAGTGCAGTGGTGCCATCATACCTTACTGTAACCTTGAACTCCTGGGCCCAAGTGATCCTCCTTCCTCAGCCTCCTGAATAACTAGTACTGCAGGCACTGCCACAGCCAGATAACTTTTTTATTTTTTGTAGAAATGGAGTCTTGCTAAGTTGCTCAGTCTGGTCTTGAACTCCTGGCCTAAAGCAATCCTCCTGCCTTGTGCAGGATTACAGGTGTAAGTAACAGCACTCAGCCAACATTTTGGTTGTTATTTGTTTTTTGCCCCTATGCCGAAGTTCTTGGTTTAAAAGTGTAATCTTTGTGCATACATTTTTGTGTCCTGCTTGTTTTTCAGTTATTATAATTGTTTCTGTTATTATGAGTTTTTATTTTTAAATCTGAATAATGGTGCATGCCTGCCACATAGTGGGCATTCAATAAATCAATAAGTTGATACTTTATTCATTTATTCATAAACATTAAGAATTACATTTTTAAAATATTTACTATTTTGATAGATGAGAAATGGAAACTTCTTTGATTTTTTAAAAAATTAAGATCACTTTGATTTATCGAAGAGCAAAATAGTATATTAACAAAATGTTAGCTAATAGAGAAATAACACCAGAAGAAGTCTCGTGCACGTGATTATCAGCTAAGTAACTGGTTGAAGTCAGGATATAAATCACTGGATAATTTTTCGTGGAAAGACAGAATAAATTGATGAGGCCCTTAACAAAGAAATGGAAATGAAACCTTGCCCTTTGGAGAAAGAGCACTCTGTAATTCCTATAGCCACCACCTTTCGTCAAAGAGAAACAGGGTTGTGACAATGGTGCCATGAGCCTGGACCTAGAACCCTCTTCAGCTTGTCTCTTGCTTGACTTTGCAGAGCATACTGGGCATGACATAGAGGCCAGAGACTAATTTGACAATGGGAAGGTTAAAAACTTCATATCCTGGACCCACTCTTTGATCTTGAGCCATTAGTTCCACAGTTTCTCTTGGCCTTTCATGTCTAAAAAAAATGCCCACGTATTACTGTTACCACCTTGAGAGACGTGGCTGCTGCCATCAGTAGGTGAAAGGTTGTTTTGCTGTCTGAGATGGAAAGTTCCTAGCCAACACCTTATTTTCTGGCTGTATAAGACAGGCACCTAAAAAGTGAAGGGATGGGAGGATAGGCAGTCCAGCAGGTGACCATTTAGAACTTCATGCTATAAATGGTTTTGGATTTCCAAAGATGAAACGAGTCTCCCCAGCACAGGGCAGTTGCAGGTCACACCCCCAGGGCCTGACTGGTTTTATCAATCTGGCTGTTCAGAGTCAGTGCAAAGGACGTCCTCACCACCTGAATAGCACATATACACAGATGGTGATGATTCTGATATACAAGAAATTGTCATGAAATTACAGTCTCGCTTTTGCATAGCAACCTTTCACTTTTGGATCTGAAGGGCAAGATGCTTGTTGCCCACTGGACCAATCACTCTTGCTATTTAGGCCACAACAGTGCAGAAATGACTGGATGGAGTCGCACATCGCCTTGGTGCTGTGGTAATGGCAGATGCTGTCTGTCAGGCCCTCAGCTACCTATACATTCAGCTTCTGTTCGTAAACAAAGTGCAGGATGGCCAAAGTCACCTTAGCAAGGAGGATAATTAGCAGCAGAATGAACAAGGACGTAAGCAGACACCTGTTTTTCTTGACAGAGCCTACGCAGCCCAGGAAGGCAACCACTGTGATAATGGAGCCCACGATGAGAGGACAAGCTCATTGCACAGCGTGAGGGAGGGGAGCTTATGGAAGAGCACTCCCAAGCTGTTGTGGGTCAGCGGGTACATCCCCTAAAAGTGCAGCAGCCACAGAACCGAAAGAGCAAGTTGGGCCATGCGCAGTGGCTCACGCCTGTAATCCCAGGACTTTGGGAGGCTGAGGTGGCAGGATCGCTTGAGACCAGCCTGGGCAACATGGTGAGACCCTGAGTCTACAAAAAAATTTTTTTTAATTAGCTGGGTGTGGTGGTGCCTGTGCATGCCTGTGGTCCCAGCTACTTGGGAGGCTGAGGTGGGAGATTGCTTGAGCCCAGAAGTTCAAGCTGCAGTGAGCTATGATGGAGCCACTGCACTCCAGCCTGGGAGATAGAGCAAGATCCTGTCTCAAAAAAAAGAAAAAAAAAAGAAAGAAAGAAAGAACGAGAGAAAGAGAGAAAGAAAAAGAAAAACAGGACATACTTCCACAATTTCAAGCTTCTCGTGCCCATGCTGGGATATTCTGGCCCTTTTTCAGGCACTAGTCCTCAGCCCTTCAGAGAGAATTTGTGATTATCCGTCAGATGGCCAAGACAAGGCTGGTAACATTCATGTCTAGGGTTATTTCAAAACTTATTTGATGTTTGAAACTAGCATTACAACTTTACTATTGAGGATAATTTTTTTTAATGTGTTTATTGATCAACTGTATTTTCTTTTTTGTGAATTTTTCTTTTCAAATATTTTGTCCATTTATCTATTGTAAACTTGATTTTAATAAACTCATTATAATTAAAATTTATTAGTAAGACTTTTATGATTTTTGTTTTTAAAATAAGTGTTGGGCTGGGCACAGTGGCTCATGCCTGTAATCCTAGCACTTTGGGAGGCCAACGTGGGTGAATTGCTTGAGCTCAGGAGTTCCAGACCAGCCTGGGCAACATGAAACACCAGCTCTATAAAAAATACAAAAGTTAGCTGGGCGTGGTGGCATGCACCTGTGGTCCCAGCTACCCAGAGGCTGAAGTGCCAGGATTGCTTGAGCCTGGGAGGTCAAGGTTGCAGTGAGCCATGGCTGCACCACTGTACTCCATCCTGGGTGGCACAGAGAGAATCTATCTCAAGAAAATAAAAATAAAAAATAAGTGTCATCAAATTAAGAAACAATTGACAAAACGAAAGTAAATCTTTGTAATCACAGAGAGAAAAAATCAAGCAGCGGTAAATGTCAATTCAAATAGTAAATGATGCCATCTAGTGGAAAATTTACTTTGACTCATTTCTTTGGATTACAGGTTCATAAATTTCAATCCCCCCAAATTTGGAATTGATGGGCTTTGTTAAAATACATAGTCCAGCCCCTCTTCTGCCTAGAGATTTATAACTTCATATGTGTGATAATCCAATAATTGTTTCAATAGTATCCATATTGGAAATTAGAAAAATTCCATTTCAGTTAAAAAGAGTGTCCCAGAAGTACCTTGTGCTTTCCCTTTTCATCAGAATGTTTACTAGTTTCACCATAATAAATAATTTTATTGCTAACAACGTTCTTTAGATGTGTTAGCCCCTGTACTGTTTTACTTGAATTGTTTTATTTAGTCTGTTCAAACACCATAAGTTACATACTATTGTTATTGTATTTCACAAGTGAGAAGGTTGAGGGGGAGAACTTAAGTAGCTTCTCCAAGGTCACACAGGTATACTGTATCTGAGCTCAGAAACCATCAGGTTATTGTGCACAGGCCTATGTGACAGGAAAGGTCATAGCCATGTGAACAGTGAAAAGGGACTAATTTTTAAAAGCCCAGTTCCAGTCCCATGATCCTATACTATCATCTACATTTAGCTTAGTATACTACGGGCAGAAATGAATCGTATTACTAAGGGCTATTTAGGGACATTTTGCTTTGATATGTTGCAACTTAATACGCACATGGTGACAGTCATACATTCAGATGTTCCTTAAATATTGGTTGTTGATTTCTGGTGTTATAAATTTGAGGATGTTTTCAATACTTTGCTGTTACTCTCTATTCTTCCCCTAAATAAAGTAAACGGAATTGCCTCAAACGCTCTATGTGCAGGCAAACTGAAACTAATTTATTTATAACTGGTTAGAAAACCCAGTTGATAGAGATCTGTCAGCCAAGCTAGTTGAGGCATGTCAGCCAAGCTAGCTGAGGCTTAAGCGTGGGTGCCTTCCCCTACCCAACAAGGGCCAAGGGTTGGGCCCACTCAGTGCTGGCAGAAGTCAAGTGCTGTTTCTCCTTAAGCAGAAACTTATCTTTCCTACAGTTCACCCCTTCCCTTGAGCCCAAAGTATCAACTGACTTCAACTGAAAATTAATTCCTGCTACTGCCCTAGTCGGAAATAGTGTGAAGGTGACATAGGAACTTTACAGTAGTTTCCCTTGAGGGTAAGTCCTGGTAACTGCCCTATTCTCTAGTCCGTTAGTGACTGGGGGGGTAAGTCCTGATAACTGCCCTATTGTCTAGTCCCTTAGTGACTCTAATAACCGACTATGAAAGATTTCTTTGTGGGGGAAGGAAGGTGTGGCAACCGGAGACTTTCATTATCTCTTAAATATCTATCCAGTAGAAGTGTTTCCTTTTTGGTATCCTATAAACTACATTAACCTTAGAAAATCTCCTGAGCATTAGTGAACAAAGAACATCAAAAAATTAACTTTTTTTTTAAAAAACAGGATGGCCCAAAAAACAAATAGACAAAAAATTAGGATGAACGCATAAACATTTCTCAATTTATTTTTACATTGGAGTGGGAGAGAAATTTGAAAATATAAACATATTTTCATATTCTTTCCTTCCAGCCCCAGGAACTCAAAGTGTGAAATGATAATGCCCAGAGATGCAAAAAAAAAGTTCAGGTTGATATTCAGCAGAACGGAGGGAAAAAATAGATGACTAACAAGAAACTTTGAGTCTTCGGACATGGAAAAACTAGATGAAATAAAAATAAAAGGCCGGGCGCGGTGGCTCAAGCCTGTAATCCCAGCACTTTGGGAGGCCGAGACGGGTGGATCACGAGGTCAGAAGATCGAGACCATCCTGGCGAACACGGTGAAACCCCGTCTCTACTAAAAAATACAAAAAACTAGCCGGGCGAGGTGGCGGGCGCCTGTAGTCCCAGCTACTCGGGAGGCTGAGGCAGGAGAATGGCGTAAACCCGGGAGGCGGAGCTTGCAGTGAGCTGAGATCCGGCCACTGCACTCCAGCCCGGGCGACAGAGCAAGACTCCGTCTCAAAAAAAAAAAAAAAAAAAAAAAAAAAAAAAAAATAAAAATAGACAACATTAATGGAGCACTAATTTGTGCCAGGTACTTTTCTAAATGTTCTTCGAATGCACAATCACATTTATCCCCTACCTTGACAGAACAAGGTAGGTACAATTATTAATCTTATACAGATAAGTAAAATGAGCAGTTAAGTCACTTACCGAAGTAATCCGGCTACTAAACTGTGGACAGGAAACCAAGCTGTCAGGCCCCAGAGCCCAAGTTCCCATCTACTACACTGTAAGAAAGAGATCTAACATGCATCACTTCCTCGGAGAGTCCGAGAGTCGGAAGCAAACCTGGGATACAAATTCACTGAATGGATCACCCATTTGACTAACAGACATCTGCCTGTTACAGTTATTTAGGCCCTTTGCGGCCTCCAAGCTCATTGATAGAAGTAAATTAGTTGTGCTTTATTACGCAAATACTTCACAATGACTGGGTCTCAGGAAGGAAGAATTTATATATTTTGGAGGGTCAGAGGCCTAGACCATTCCTTCCAGGTTCTCACTTTTTCAAATGAGGCAGAAAGAAGTCAAACAAGATTACAGAAACTAATGGTATAGTAAAGACGTACATGAAACAAATGAACGCTTTCAATACATCCATGGCAATACATTCAATACAATACATGACAGTGTGTTTGAAACTTCACTTGGAGGTAACCACGTAGGTCCAAGCCTAACTCCCTACAACTCTGAGATCTGGCCACTGGCTTCCTAGCATCTCTGCCACAGGCCCCGGTGAAAGCCCAGACACCTCGACTTAAACACTGATTTAGTTTGTAGTCTGGTAAGGCGGCGGGGCACCCACTAGAGGCCTCAGCCCTGGGGCTGTCCTACGGCCTGCAGATGACATCCGTGGGAAAAGCAGTCGGAGCAGGAGCACCCTCGGAACCAAAGCGCCCGCCCCGCCTACTCACCGGCAGCGTTTCCCAGAGCACCAGGGGGCGGGGCCTCGTCGGCTGGCTTAGACTACCGCGGAGCGAGGAGCTCGGCCCCGGCTGGCGGAGGCGCAGTGAGGCCTGGTCTCCGGCTGCCAGACCATGCTGAGCGCAGCACGCGGCAGGCTCGCCTCAGCGCTGCGGCAAACTAGCGCAGCGCGGTCCGCGGTCGCCTGTAGGTGTCTGCACGCGTCGGGCTCGCGGCCTTTGGCCGACCGGAGCAACAAGACGGAGGAGCCGCCCCGCGCCTTCGATCCGGCGCTGCTGGAGTTCCTGGTGTGCCCGCTCTCCAAGAAGCCGCTCAGGTGACTCGCTGGTCTTGGCCCTTCCTTCGCAGCCTCCCGGTGGGCGGAAAGGGAGTGGTGGACCGCGGCCCGTCTCAGCCACTGGGGACTTGTAGGTCGGTCAATACTCTCCGCTGCCATATTCTGGACTCTGTCCCCGCCGGTGCATGCACCTCCCGCTGCGGCGGGCAGAACGGGGGAGACCGGAGGCCAGGGGAGCCGCGTCCCACATCTCCCAGAGCACATAGCCAGCCTGCCGGAATGGCTCGAAGCGTTTTAGGCTTCGCGACCGGCTGCTCTTTGCAATCACCCGGGGACCGTTTTAAAAATGCCGATTCCCCTGCAGCCCCCAAGACGGGCAGACTTGGAATGCTCGGGGGATGGGACCTGAACATTTGTATTTTCTTTTTTTCCTTTTAAGAGACAGGGTGCCCCCCTACGTTGCCCAGACTGGCCTAGAACTCCCACCTCAGCCTCCTCAGGAGTCGGGAGACAGGCGCCGCCCCCACGCCCAGCTTACTTGTGTTCTTAAATGGTCTCTAAATGATTTCTAACGTACCACCAGGTTCTTGAATTACTGCGATTCAGGACAAGTCCAAAGCCATCCGGTTTTTAAGCCAAGATAATGAAAATTATTTTACCCTCCAGATTCTTGTGAAAGTGTCTTGTACAACTGGTGCCTGACAATCTTAAGCAATTCAGCTGTGTATGCTGCCTGGTGGCTCTTAGTTGTGGCCTAGCAGATTTCTTAGAAGCCTCTTTAACCTAGTTTTTGGGAAGACAGCTCTACAGTTTCCAAGCTCCCAAAAATGGAATATTGACAACACTAACGCTAGTATTACAAATCGCATAAACGAAACACCAAAACGTTGTCAGTGGTTATCTTTGAGTGGTAGATTGCTAGCAATTTTTCATATTTCTTTTTTCCCATAATAAACATATTCAGTTTTCTCAAACCTTGAAATTATTTGATTTGCGTTTATAACTAGCTCACTGCAGACTTACTGCTTTCCAAAGTTTTCTCATTTCTGCCCTCTCACCTTTTCCAGTGATTTCCTTCTAATGGATTAGTTAAGTTTTTCTACTTAGCATTTATTCTAAAACGAAGAAGTTGATTTTTCTCTAGTGTTTATTCCAGTAGTAAATTAACAGGGATGATTTGGGGCTTGACCAAAGTAATGAAGGAATATTTGGATAAGAGAGGGGGATCTTTTCTGACTAGTATGAAAAAAAAATTAAGGAATAACTTGTGAATAAGGTGAAAAAGAGAATATGAGAGAAACTGACTAAAATGGGAATCATTATAGATTCTAAGAGAATTTTTCTAAGATAAAAGGTTGAATTGGCTATCGTTGCTTTTAGTTAAAGAAGACTATTCTGGGATTAACTCCATACCAAGAATTGGATAAATGGTGGTATTTGTTGAAAATCAGGCTCTTCAATTATTTTATTTTTCCACAACTCATTTTGTTCTTTTTTTTTTTTCCACCCCAGATATGAAGCATCAACAAATGAATTGATTAATGAAGAGTTGGGAATAGCTTATCCAATCATTGATGGGATTCCTAATATGATACCACAGGCAGCTAGGATGACGCATCAAAGTAAGAAGCAGGAAGAAGTGGAGCAGCGCTAGTTCATAATTAAAAAAACATAAAACGCAACAGCCAACTTTTCTTAGTACCATATACCTTTTAAAACACAGTGGCAGGTAATAAGTGGAAGAGAAGAATGTTTCTGTCTCTTCCTACATTGACTGTTCTTATTCCACTGGTTTCTTTAACAGGACTGTTCTACTCAGCCTCTGTGGAAGAAAACTTCCCACAGGGCTGCACCAGCACAGCCAGCCTTTGCTTTTACAGCCTGCTCTTGCCTATTACCATACCAGTGTATGTATTCTTCCACCTTTGGACTTGGATGGGTATTAAACTCTTCAGGCATAATTGATGCAACTAGAGTCAATATGCTGTATACATTAATGGTAGTTCTTGGGCATCTATCTCTGAAAGCTCAAATGGATGGAATTGAGTTTGTGGGAAAGAGGCTTTGCTTTGCGCATATCAGGCTTAGGACTGTGGGAGACTTAAGTTGCAGGTGCTTCTTTTATTGTGCTCTTGTTCTGCCCTTGTTTTTTGAAGGCTCTGACTTATAACTGCTGTATCAGAAGAAACATTTTGACAGTGTCTTGTTGGAGATAAACATCCCTAATTGACATGTGATGACTATTTCTTATTCCATTCATCTAAGAGTCATTGAAATTTTGTTTTGCTTGTTTGTTTAGCTTCAAGGTCTTTGGTAAAGTCACATGTTAGGGATGACTGAAATAATTCCAAAGGAGTGATGTTGGAATAGTCCCTGTAAGGGAGAGAAATGCATTTGAACGAATGTGATACAAAACCATATAATGAAATAGAAATTTCATGTACTTACAGAAATTGAGTTTGTAAAATTACCTTCATTTCTTTGACATTAAATGCTTATATTAGCAATAAAGATGTTGACACTTTCCCATACAAAATAAACCAGTTTGTAATCATTTGTTTTGTTTATTTGTTTGGTCACAGAAGTGTTATTGATACTAAGGGAAGTTGTAAAACTGCACTAAATATAGCTGTGTTTAGAGAGGTACTTAATACCTAAAATAGAATCATTTCCTAGGAAAGTAGGGGGTGGGAAGACTTGCAAGTAGTGGATTATGCCCTGTTGAGCTTAGAGCCATATTTTGAGCCACATTTCAGTTTATTTTCCCAGGACGCTGAATAACACCACTAAGGGCATGAGCATCGACACATTAATAGCCTCTGATTTTGTTAACAGAAACCTGAAACAGTGATTCTTCTGCATCAAAAAATTAAGACATGTTAGATGTGTTGTCTTTTGAATTAATTCAGGGTATACTGTAGTATAAATGACATGTTAAAATTACCCTATGGCAACATACAGATAACCTGGAAGACTACAGGTTCCCAGATATTTCCTGAAGATTGTTCTTTTCAGTTAACCCTAAATCTCACACTTAACCAAGTCAGGGAAAAGGAAACAATTCTGAAAAGTACGTACTCTATCTCAAGAAGTCAATTTCAATTTCAGCTTTTGGGGAAGTTGAGTGTTTGACCATTTTAGGAAACACTGACACGCATGCCCTTGGGGAGTTTAGTATTTAACACCATCCACTCACTAATATAATTTATTTAGCTATCAGTTGTTATAGTATAAACATACACCAGGTACAATTATAAACATAGTGCTGTGTCTTCAATCTTATAACCCTAAGGAGTAGGTAATATAGCACCATTTTACAGATAAGGAAACAAGCACAGAGAGATTAAGTGACTTACCCAAGGTAACATAGCTAATAATTGGATTGAAATGTAAACCATCTAGCCATCCGGCTTCAGTCTTAACTACCATGCCATGTGCCACTTTATTTTGTACTATTTGGTCCTTTCTATTTACAAGAACAACAAGAATCAAAATGCTTAGTTTCTAATTTTTATTCAAGACTGGACTAGGTGACCATCCCCCTGCTTTTTTTTTTTTTTTTTTTTTTTTTTTTTTGAGACAGGATCTCACTCTTTTGCCCAGGCTGGAGTGCAGTGGCCTGGTACGATCATGGCTCACTGCAGCCTCTACCTCCTGAGTCAAGTGATTCTCCCACCTCAGCCTCCCAAGTAGCTGGGACTACAGTCATCTGCCACCATACCCGGCTAATTGTTTTTTGTATTTTTTTGTAGACATGGGGTTTCACCATGTTGTCCAGGCTAGTCTCAACTCCTGAGCTCAAGCGATCTACCCGCCTCGGTCTCCCAAAGTGCTGGGATTACAGGAGTGAGCCACTACACCCAGCCAGTGTCCTTCTTATTGCTTAAGGCACTGTACACGTTATTCTAGCACTTAACCTTTTGCTGCAATTGTGTGGTTTTTGTCTCCTGTCTATACAGTAAATGCTGAACATTTTAAATCTAATGTTTAGCACAGAGCAGGCAGTAAGTGCCTCCCGAATGAATACATGGCTCTGAGAAGCCTTATAACTTCAGCCAAGTTACTTAGCATTCTGGGCCTCATTTTTAGGGCTAAAAAGTCCTTACCCTTGTTTCATAAAATGGTGAGGATCAAATAAAATTTTATATGTGAGGGTACTTTGTAAAGAACTAAGTGATACTTCTAGAGACCATGTGAGGAACTTTGTGGACCCATTCACCAGTGAAACAAGCCTAACTAGTGAAAATTATAAACAAAACAACCATTTAAAGAATCTGGAAATTGTCCTAAGGGCATACAGCTCATTAAATGAAGAAACATTCAAGGAAACCTACTGAAACTTAATAAGAACAGCAAGTTTTTGTCATCTGACCCAGCAACCATTTCTTTTTTGCTCCCTTTCAGCTCGGCAATGGCCACTCCAGGAGGGTGCAGTCAGGAACACAGGGCTTGCTCTTCCCCCGGCTCCTAGTTGAGGGTTATGGTACCTCCCAGGAGGCACAGGCCATCAGCATAGTAAAGGTAATTATGTAATTATAAAAGACAGTATAAATGCGTATTTCGTCATTCTTATTTATAGGGCAATTACAGAAAAAAACCATGTATACGCAAGACGCATTGTATTTGGGAGCCTGTAACATAGATAACATATTTAGTATTAACATCACAAAGGAAATGGAGGTAAGCAAAGCTGTATTTGCAGTACGAAAATGATACCAGATAGTAACTTGAATTCATAGAAATACACGAAGAGAACCACAAGAGGTAAATAATATTAATGTAATGAATGCTATAAATATACACTTGCTCTCCTTTTCTCGGTTTAAGAGACATTAGATTATATAAAGTAATTATAACTAAGTGTTGAGTTTGTAACATACAGATGTGATTACGTAACAATGGCACAGCAAGAGGGAAAAAGGAATTGCGCACTTGATATGTGGCTAGGTCAAATAATGCTTCTATATCTTACCGACACTTTTTTGTTGTCATTGTCGTTGTTGTTTGAGATGCAGTCTCACTCTCACCCAGGCTGCAGTACAGTGGCACGATGTCTGCTCACTGCAACCTCCGCCTCCTGGGTTCAAGTGATTCTCCTGCCTCAGCCTCCCCAGTAGCTGCGATTACAGGGGTGCAACCACCACACCTGGCTAATTTTTGTATTTTTAGTAGAGACGAGGTTTCACCATGTTGGCCAGGCTGGTTCTGAACTCCTGACCTCAAGTGATCCACCCTCCTCTGCCTCCCAAAGTGCTGGGATTACAGGAGTGAGCCACCATGCCCAGCCTCTTATTGACATTCTTATGAACAGATCAGCAGTTTTAAAAGACCTCTTAAGCCTTCATACACTGCTGGTGAGAATTTAAAATGTTGCAGCTTCTTTGGAAAACAGCAAGACCACAAAAGGTCAAATGTAGAGTTGCCACATGACCCAGCAACTTCACTCCCAGGTATATACTCAAGAGAAGTGAGAACTTAAGTACTCACGATAGTTTGTATGCAAATGTTCATAGCAGCATCATTTAGAATAGCCAAACAGCAGAAACAACCCAAACGTCCATAAACTGATGAATGGATAGATAAAATGTAATATGAATATAATGAAATAATATTTGGCAATATAAAGTAATAAAGTAGTGATACATGCTAGACTATGGATGAACCTTGCAAACATTATGCTAAGTCGTAGAAGCCAGTTACGAAAGGTCACATAGTCTAATTTCATTTATTTGAAATGTCCATAATAGTCAATCTCTAGAGACAGACAGTAGATTAGTAGCTGCATAGAACTGGGGAAGAAGGGGGAGATTGTGCAGTTTTGGCTAAAGGATACAAGGTTTCTCTTTGGGGTGATAAAAATATTATAAAA
Source organism: Theropithecus gelada (assembly GCF_003255815.1). Lineage (NCBI taxonomy): Eukaryota > Metazoa > Chordata > Mammalia > Primates > Cercopithecidae > Theropithecus > Theropithecus gelada. The sequence continues at coordinate 53,337,614 of NC_037672.1, forward strand.
TGGACTATGGTGGCACTTTGGGAGGCCAAGGTGGGAGGATCGCTTGAGCCCAGGAGTTCGAGACCAGCCTGGGCAACATAGGGAGACCCTGTCTCTACAAAAATTAAAAACAAATAAAAAAAAATTAGCTGGGCATGGTGGTGTGTGCCTGTGGTCCCAGCTACTCAGGAGGCTGAGGTGGGAGGATCCAGCCCAGGAGGTCAAGGATGCGGTGAGCTATGATCATGCCACTGCACTCCAGCCTGGGCAACCCAGCAAGACCTTGTCTCAAAAAAAAAAAAAACCAACAAAACCCAAACAGAAAAATTGACTGTGGTGATGCTTGCACAATTCTGTGAAGATACTAAAAACCATTGAGTTATACACTATATATGGTTGAGTTACATGCTGTGTGAATTCTATCTCAATAAAGTTGTTAGAGGAAAATTTAAAAAGCAGTATCTCAGTGTCCAGCCTAAGGCTCAGTGGTTCCAGGTCACTTGCTGGAGGTCAGATGCTGGTTAGAGGCATGGCCAAAAGTGAATGCAGGTCTTACGCCTTCTAAATTTTGTCCACCCATTGTGCTACTTCTAGTGACCCTATGAAATATGACACCCTGTATTGGGAATTCAACAGGTTTCTAGTGTTCCTTCCCAAGCTTCTCACTAGCAGATCATCCTGGCTTCATATCTGTTCATAGGGATACAAGCTGACCATTATGTACCTCATGCTGCACGCCAGGGCTTTGACCCCACCACTTCCATCTGTTGCAGTGTAAACTCACCATGAGGAACACTGTCTTATTCCTACATTAGTGAAACTCTTCCCCACTCCTCCTCCTCAATAACTCACTGACTTCACAATGTCAGGGTACCTATTGCTTCCTTACAGACTCTTCACAAGATTCTCTTTGTAAGTGTCCTCAACTGCATCCCTGACAAATCATCTTTAACCACCTGTTAATGAGATCCTTCCCACCAGCTCTAAATGAGAAATTCCCATCCTGAGGGAGCAAAACCTGGCCTATTATGTGACCTACTCTCCTCTTTTATTTGCTGCCAATCCTGCAAAGGAGGGGATTGGTTTGGTTTTGTTTTGTTTTTGAGACATAGGCTTGCTCCCGGGTTCACGCCATTCTCCTGTCTCAGCCTCCCAAGTAGCTGGGACTACAGGCCCCCGCCACCACACGGGTATTTTTTGTAGAGACGGGATTTCACCGATTAGGCAGGATGGTCTAGATCTCCTGACCTTGTGATCCGCCCGGCTCGGCCTCCCAAAGTGCTGGGATTACAGGCGTGAGCCACCGTGCCCGGCCCAAAGAAGGGAATTTTAAGGAGGCCCCTCTGAACTTGAGACTGCATCTGTAAGGTGAAAATTACGATACCTACTTCCAGACCAAGGGAGAGTTTTAAGTTAGGTAGAGAATGTGAGACTATCTAGGAGAGCCAAGAGCCACAGTAGATTCTCCCTACTGTGTGTAGTGGTAGAGAAAGCCTGTCCACTATTCCAAGTTTTGTCCCTCTTAGTGAAATGCTCCATTTGGAGGCGATTGTTGTCTTCTGCATTTGCCACTAGATGGCACTTTTGGTTAACTCGTGGGACCAATGGCCACTGAGCCCTCAGAAGGAAGCAGAAAGAGAACTGCACTGGTGAAATGCAGAGCTAGGTAGCATCCAGCAGAATGCCATGAGAGCCGAAGTGAATCCTGAAAAATGAATAGGAATAACCAAGACAGAGGAGGAGGCAGAATTGAAGAGAGGAGGTGAGGAAGAGGGAGAGAGAGTGGTGCAATGGGAAGAGGGTTCCAGGCAAAAGAAAAAGCATGTGTGAAAACACAGAGAAGAGACTGGCCCATTCAGGAAACTGAAATAGAATCATGGGCTGCTTAATGATGTTTCCATTAACAACAGACCACATATACAACCCATAAGATTATATGAGGAGCTAAAAATTCCTGTCACCTAGTAGCATCATAGCTGCCATAATGTTGTAAAGCAATTGCTTTATTTTTAAATAAATGTAGTGTAGCCTAAGTGTACAGTGTTTATAAGGTCTACAGTGGTATAATGTCCTAGGCCTTCACATTCACTCACCACTCACTCACTGACTCACTCAGAGCAACTTTCAGTCCTGCAAGCTCCATTCATGCTAAGTACCATTTTTTAAAATCTTTTATATCATATTTTTACTGTACCTTTTCTATTTTTAGATATACAAATATCGACCATTGTGTTACAATTGCCTACATTGTTCAGTACAGTACACATGCTGTACAGGTTTGTAACATCATGCAAATATCACAGAGTGTACTTACAAACACAGCGTGTAAGTGTACTCTGTGATGTTTACACAGTAACAAAATCTCCCAAACAGTGGGAGATGAGGCTGGAGCTGTACACTGGGCACATCAAGAAGGATTTGGGAGCTGTAATAATAGTGTCAGTGAAATCGGAATTTATTACCTGACTTTTAAATTATTTGGATTTGTGCAGCTGATAAACACTATCGTTGTTTTTCCCATGAAAAAGGAAAAAGAAAAAAAAGCATGTGCAGCATTCCAGAGGGTTTGTGTGTTACGGATCCCTGCTGTGGCAAGTGTTCATACTTACAGTACAGTAACCACTTGTCACATGTAGATATTGAGTACTAGAAATGTGACTGTGACTGAGAACCTTTTAAATGTATTGAATTTTTATTAAAGAGCCAATACAGCACGGCACAGTTCTAGACTGTTTTTCCCACTGCTGCCAATGAATGTGTTCACTTTTCAAAATTCTTCAAAGACTAAGCCTTAGGTACAGAGGAGTCCAATTTATTGGACAGTGCAGATATAGATTTCCAGCTTCACAGCAAGCTCTGCTGGACAGTGTTGGTCTAGATACAGGGAGACCAATTGAGAGGCTAATGAAGTGATGGGACAAGAGATGATTTTTTTTTTTTTTTTTGAGACTGAGTCTTGTTCTGTCGCCCAGGCTGGAGTGCAATGGCACAATCTCGGCTCACTGCAACCTCTGCCTCTCGAGTTCAAGCAATTCTTCTGCCTCAGCTCCCCGAGTAGCTGGGATTACAGGCACCCACCACCATACCCAGCTAATTATTGTATTTTTGGTAGAGACAGGGTTTCACCATGTTGGCCACACTGGTCTCGAACTCCTGACCTCAGGTGACCCACCCGCCTCGATGTCCCAAAGTGCTGGGATTACAGGTGTGAGCCACTGTGCCCAGCCAGTAGATGATGATCTTGAACTTTGAGCACTGGCAGCAGTGGGGTTACAGAGATGTTAAAACTAAAATTATTAGAACTTGACTTGAATGTGGGATGTGGTAAAAAAAAAAGAGGGAGAAATGGAAGATGACCGTAGGCTTCTTCTTGAAGATATTGGTGGGATCACTCCAAGCTGTGAAATATAGAAAAACATTTTTGGACTAAAAAATGACAATTTTCTCCTTGCAAATGTTGAGATTAAAGAGCCAAGGGGCATATAGGTAGTGACACAGACTACACAGAAAAATGGCTATGGTGCTAGAATATATGAATTCCTGTAGGTCAGAGGTATAGCTCCAGGTATCACAGGCAGACCTCATCTGTCAGCTTAAAGAGGAGACACTTTAGCCGTGGGCCCAGTAATAACTGAAGCCATAGACTTGATCAGGAGTCCAGGGGTTGGGGGTGTAAGGATACAAAGAAAATGGAAAATAAGCCAAGAAAAGGAGAGCAGTAATCAAAGGCTTCAAATGTGGTAGAAATGATTTAAGATGGAAATAACAAGTTTCTGTTGATATTTGCAACAAAAAAAGTCATCTGTGGCTTTTACTGGAGCAGTCTGAGTGGGAGAAGTGGGGGACTGGAGGGCAGATCACAGTGTCACAGAGATATTAAGGCTGGAATTTCCTAATTGTAGATTTTTAGGAAAAAGCATAGGAAGAAGGGAAAGGGGGATATATAATGGAAGAGGGAAATTCTAAAATGTATTATCTTAATGGCAGAAATGTGGATATGGAAGAGCCTGTGGTGAAGCAATTGAAGATTAAAAGACATAAGAAAGCTGGCTGGGCATACTGGCTTACGCCTGTAATCCCAGCACTTTGGGAGGCCAAAGTTGGTGGATCATCTGAGGCCAGGAGTTGAGACCAGCTTGGGCAACATGGCCAAACCCCGTCTCTACCAAAAATATAAAAATTAGCTGGGTGTGGTGTGCATACCTGTAATTCCAGCTACTTGGGAGGCTGAGGCATGAGAATCCCTTGAACCCAGGAAGCAAAGGTTGTGGGGAGGCAGAGGTTGTGGTGGGCCAGCATCGCACTATAGCATTCCAGCCTGGGCAATAGAGCGAGGCTCTGTCTCAAAAAAACAAAAAAAAAAAACAAAAAAAAAAACAAAATAGGAAAGCATGGAGAAATGATGGAGGTCTTAGAGATGGAAAGGAATGCAATCAGAGCACAAATAGAGCACAAGACACCTCTCCTCAGAGACAGGGAGGGAGAAAGAAACAAAGGGTGTTGGAAGTGGGTTTACAGATAGCTAGCAAATAGGAAATTCCAGGCCAGGCGCGGTGGCTCACGCCTGTAATCCCAGCACTTTGGGAGACCAAGGCGGGTGGATCACGAGGTCAGGAGATTGAGACCATCCTGGCTAACACGGTGAAACCCCATCTCTACTAAAACTACAAAAAAATAGCCGGGCGTGGTGGTGGTCGCCTGTCGTCCCAGCTACTCAGGAGGCTGACAGGAGAATCGCTTGAACCCAGGAGGCAGAGGTTGCAGTGAGCTGAGATCATGCCACTGCGCTCCAGCCTGGGCGACAGAGTGAGATTCCATCTCAAAAAAAAAAAAAGAGGAAATTCCAGAGGTAGATCCCACTCTATCAAGTTAGGTCTAATCGGTGGACATCACACACCAGGTACAACTATTACTCTTTCTTCTATAACAAACACAATTTAGCACACATTTAAAAATACATATTAAATAAGATAGATTTTATTCTATCCCATTTTCTCTCTGCTTGAGAATATAAATACCACTTCATAACAGAGGAAAACATTTACTCACTGGTGTTGTTTGAGTTTGTATCTTGTCTTATTATTAATTTGTTTTATTGTATTAGCAAATGAAAGACACTGTTCATTTTCTACCTATTGTGAGCTATCCTTCAAATACTTTCAGGTTGTGTGTTTTATAAGTTGGCCTTGAATATCTTATTTTATTAATCATAATTAGACTCTTGTACCCTCTTAACAGACCATTGTCTTTAACCAGTTTCAAAAAATTATTCCTCTCTTGTTTCTCCCGTACTGTGAGCATCTCTTACAAAACTATTAGCCAGGGTAACTCCTTAAAAGGTCATCCTTGTGATTTAGGGACTGAGGCAAATTCTTTCAACTCAAAGTTGCCCTAAATTCTGTCCCCAGGCAAACAGCTTGCCATCTTGGCACACACACACACAATGAAATACATGTTCATTTATGTACTCAAAAAGTATACAGTGACAGATTTCCCAAGGCATATTAGAATTTAATAGTTGCTGCTTGTACTAGAACTGTTTCTTTAGAATAGCTCCTCAATTTCTTTCTCCATTGGATGCAATTCTAGGGGAACTGCCAATCATCTTTACCTTTCCTGGCCATGGAATGGGTATGAGACTCAAGGTAGGCAAATAAGAAAGATCATCTCTCTTTGGAATTTAAAAACAGTTTTATTGAGATATAAGAGGCATACAATAAATCACACACATTTACAGTGTGTAATTCGACAAATTATGGGATATGTATATACCTGTGAAACCATTCTCACCATTGAAATAATGAACATGTCCATCATCCCGTAAAGGTTCCTTGTGCCATTCTGTAATCCTTACCTCCTGTCCCTCCCCACCCCCATCCCCTTTCCCAGGCAACCACTTATCTGCTTTCTGTCACTATATTTTAGCTTGCAATGTCTGGCATTTTATATAAATGAATCATACAGGATATAGTCATCGTTAGCTTCTTTCACTCAGTATAATTATTTTGAGATTCCTGCATGTTGTTGTGTCAACAGTCCATTCCTTTTTATTGCTGAATATTATTCTATAGTATGGACAGACCACAAATTATTTATGCATTCACCTATTGATGGACATTTGAGTTGTTTTCCACTTCTGGCTATTAAAAATAAAGCTGCTATGAACATTTGTATGTAATCCTTACATGGCCATACACTTTTATTTCTCTTGGGTAAATTCCTAAGAGTAGAGTAGCAGGATCATATGGTAGATATTTCTTTTTAAGAAACTACCTAACAGTTTTCCAAAGTGGTCAAACCATTTAAATTCCCACCAACCGTGTATAAGAGTTCTAGTTCTGGCCGGGCGCGGTGGCTCAAGCCTGTAATCCCAGCACTTTGGGAGGCCGAGACGGGCGGATCACGAGGTCAGGAGATCGAGACCATCCTGGCTAACACGGTGAAACCCCGTCTCTACAAAAAAATACAAAAAACTAGCCGGGCGAGGTGGCGGGCGCCTGTAGTCCCAGCTACTCGGGAGCCTGAGGCAGGAGAATGGCGGGAACCCGGGAGGCGGAGCTTGCAGTGAGCTGAGATCCGGCCACAGCACTCCAGCCTGGGCGACAGAGCGAGACTCCGTCTCAAAAAAAAAAAAAAAAAAAAGAGTTCTAGTTCTTCCACATCCTTATCAACACTTGGTATGTCTATTTAATTTTAGCCATGGTAATAGGGGTGATGTGGTACCTTACTTGGGTTTTGATTTGCAGTTCCATAATGATAAATGTTGTTGAGCTTATTTGCCATCGATATATCTTCTTGTATCTGTTCAAATCTTTGCCCATTTTAAAATTGAATTTTTGAATGTTGAGAGTTCTTTACGTATCATGGGTAGGATGTAAGTCCATTTTGTGCTGCTATAACAGAATACCTGAGACTATGTAATTTATAAAGAACAGGAATTTATCTCACAGTCTGGTGACTGGGAAACCCAAGATCAAGACACAGCAGATTTATTCTCTGGTTCAAGCTGGCACCCTTGTTGCTGTGTCTTCAGAGTAGGAGAATTGTGTTCCTCATGTGGCTGATGCAAAACTCCTTACATGGGGTCAGAGCAATAGTAGGTAATACTGTTCTATGTGAAGAATAAAGGAGGAAACAAAAGGGTTCCAGTCAGTTGGAAAGATTCCCTTTAAAAAGCCTCCTCAGGAGGTTTGTGTGGGGCTGTGTCCCTTTCCACCCCAAAGTCCCCTTGGATCACCCGAAGAGGGATTGGGAGCTGGAGCAGTGAGCAGAATGAATACCTCACATGACCAGAGTGGCTGCTCCAGTAATAGAGAACCCCTTTTGAGGTATAGTAATGCATGGACGGACTTAGAGCTTGCTATTGGTGGAGTTCCCTGGGCCAAACAGCAAATTAAAGATAACTTGTGAGAAGTCAAAGCTTGGGTTCACAGTTGTATAAGCTGTCACCTGGAATGCCTTACAAACTGTGAGGTGGCTGTATGAACAGTTAGACCTCATCTATTAGCTTAAAGAGGAGATATTTCAGCCGCAGGCCCAGCAGCTCTACTGGTTATTGGGCCAGTTCGATGGTTTTATTCATTAACTGAAGTGCACCCAAAACAAAGATCTAGCCAATCAAGTCTCTGTGTGCCTGGAGGGACTGGGCAGTTTGACCCCTAAGTTTGAAGATTCAACAGTCCTGCTCTTTGAAGCAGACACAACTGCTCTGCATGACTATCACCACATTTGGGTTTCTCAAGACAATTCAAATTCCTTAGCACTTCATGCCTCATGCTCTTCCAAGGAGCCATAACTCATCAAATATCAGGCCTTTCCTGGAGAAGAAAGGCTATATCCTAATGCCAGAGCAGAAGTCAGCATCCAGCATCACAGATGTCCCTCTAAGTGAATGGCTCCTTGGAAGCAACCATACCAGTGGTCTTCAGGAACAACCCCCCAGGACTGGCTCACCAAAAAGCAGACCTTGGAGAATAGACTTCTTCTAGAGCCTGCACTTTCTTCAGTAATGTCTCAGGCAACCTAAAGGGCTTTCAAAACTTGCTCCTCAAGAGTCAGCAACAAGAAGTTCCTGAAAAACCAAGTTACCCAAAGTGACAGCATTTTACTACCAGTTCCTTCTTCATTTAATTGAAAAGGTGGAAGATCCAGAGCTTTCTGATCAAGATGCGATGGATCTGGCTGGCTGGCTGGTGATTCCCCAGGAATCCCATAAGCTGGAGAAGCCTGAGAATGGCAGTTGTGAAACCAGTGATAAGTTTACATTCTTGTTCCAGTCCTACAATATGAATGACTGGCTTGTCAAAACCAACTCCTATATCAACTGTTGGGGCAACCAGCCCAGCAGTGTAGAGATTTTGAAAAACCTGGGTAATGTGAAGTGCCTGAATGACTACTTGGAGGCCAAGAAACTGTTGTCTATCCTCAGCATCATTTCTGAGGATTGACTTGTCCAGAACCATCAGGACCCATATAAAGTAAAGGACATATGCAAAGTCAATGAGCCCTGCAAAAGTTTTTCAGAGTGTATGATGAGAATTGAGAAGGAAGCTCTGTGTAAGTGGCTTCTAAAGAAAGATGGACAAAAAAATGGGATGCCTGTGGAACCCAAACCTGAACCTGAGAAGCATCGATTCTCTGAATATGTGACCCTGTCCTTCAAGAAAAGAACAAGCTAAGGCATCAAAGGCAATGGCTCCTTCTAGAATTGCTGATTCCAAGTCATAAACAACAGTCCCTTGTCAGAGTGGCTCATTGGGCCCCCACATAAGGAAGGAAGTCCCAAGGAAGTGCCTAGTACTGAGGACAGGGCTGGCCAACAAAAGCTTAAAAGCCCCACAATCACTTCCTGGTGTCCCTTTAATACAGCTGACTGGGTCCTGCCAGGAAAGAAGATGGGCACCCTCAGCCAGTGATCGTCTGGAGAAGACAAGTGGCTACTTCAGAAGAAGGGCCAGGAAGTATTACTTAATCCACCCCTACAGGAGAAACATAACTTCCCCCAAGACCATGATGGCTACCCTACAGTTTGTGATCTCTTTGCCTGTATGAAACTTAGAAGTCGAGAAAGAGAAGTGATTATATCAAACTCCTCTACAGATGTAAAGGAACAGACAAGAGTTCAGCAGCTTTTCTGCAGATTATTACACATCCATGAGCTGAGTGACTGTGGCTTGCCAAATCATTGTATTTCTGGGTCTGACCAGTTAGCTTAGTCCCTTTCCTGCCTAAATTTGAACTAGTGAAGCAAAATACATCATTGGATTATGAGTTACCATTTAAACAAAAAAGGCTGAGGTGACTCAGTTCTTTCCTTTTGACAGAAGTATTAATTCACTCCATTCTAGAAATGTAGCACCTTGGTGGAGTTTTTCACAAGCCTCCCAGGCTCCTTAGATTGGGTTATTACTAAAAGTACATTAAAACACCATCGTTTTAAAAAGGAAGTATTTCTGTAATTGAAGTGTATTCTAAAGCTAGCAAACTTCCCTTTTAATTGCCCCTTAGCTGCTTCTCTTGCTGTGTTTTCTTTTATTAGAGGCTGAAATAATTTTTCTGTTTAATATATATTTTGCACAAAAAATTAATCCTGCCAGTAGTACCAAAACATGTACTAATAATCCTGGTAATTTTTGACATTAATTACCAAACATTTTAGCCTACGTTAGTTTTACATTATTTTTCTTCTTCACTTGAAAGAAACTGAGTTACTGCAATTTTTTTCTTTATTCCTTTTTTCTAAATCAAGCTTGTCCAACTCATGGCCCACAGGCCCCAGGATGTCTTTGAATGCAGCCCAACACAAATTTGTAAATTTTCTTAAAACATTATGAGTTTTTTTATTTTTTGCAATTTTTTTTAGCTCATCAATTATTATTAGTGTATTTTATGTGTGGCCCAAGATAATTCTTCTTCCTATGTGGCCCAGGGAAGCCAAAAGATTGGACATCCCTGCTCTAAATGTTATTAGAGTATCCAGTGAGCTCTTTTGGAAGGGCTCTGTATTAAGACCATTTTTCAAGGTAGTTTTAGACTCTTTTCAAAATACTCTATAAATCTATGTAGGGTTTAAAAAAGCCCCAGTGCCAACTAAGAGCAAATAGGTAAGACACGTTGGAAACGTAGTGTAGTACTTGAACCACTCACTATCCTAGGGATTATTGGTGTATCCTCTGTAAATGGAAGCTGAGCTTGACCCCTGGTACTTTTAACTAGGGATAAAGTTGTCCTCTCACTGTAAGCACAGCATACCTGTACCTCCAAAAGTACAATGCAGTGACATTTTAGAAAACAGGCTGCTTACAATACTTGTACCTTGGGATGTTCATTGAAGCTTTATGAAAACTACTGATGTTTTCTCAGTATCTTTAAACTCATGTCCATGCTTTAAAAAGTCTGCAAGAGAGAACTGGGTTTTATGTTTTAAAATTCTCTTAAGACATCTTCACCACTTTCCTGACTTTGAAACTATGAAGTTTCTCAACTGCCTGTGTTATTGGAAGTACTTTTGGGAAAATGTCATGGTCTCACAATGTCACTGTCATACAGTTTCACTAAAGTTCTTTGAACCACAGCTGAAAAAGAGCTTTGTATTATTCCTTAAGCCCCACCCAGGTATCATTTAGAACTATAATAATAATAAAGATGATGGGTAAGAACAACTTAAGGACGGCTGGGCACGGTGGCTCATGCCTGTAATCCCAGCACTTTGGGAGGCTGAGGTGGCGGATCACCTGAGGTGGGGCGTTCAAGCCCAGCCTGGCCAACATGGAGAAACCCCATCTCTACTAAAAATACAAAATTAGCTGGGCATGGGGGCACATGCCTGTAATCCCAGCTACTCGGGAGGCTGAGGTAGGAGAATTGCTTGAACCCAGGAGGCAGAGGTTGCGATGAGCCGAGATAGCACCATAGCACTCCAGCCTGGGCAAAAAGAGCAAAACTCTGTCTCAAACAAACAAACAAAAAAAACTTAAGGAGTCTTTCCAGTATCTTAGGTTGCGGCTAACTTTGTAGTTTCTTTTTGGGGCCTAACACACTCTATTTTACATTATCAAAGTGTAATTTACATTTATCACTATGTTAATGAGTATGTACAAAATTCTTTTGCTTGGATGCATTTTGTACCTAACTCTGTTAAAAGCATAACAGCCATTTAAATAAAAAAGCATCCTCAGAAGCTTCTCCCAATGACTGTCACCACTGCCACCTGTCCCTACCTTGAAGAGAGGCTGGGAAATGCATGATTTTAAAAGACTCAGAACAATGCCACTTCTACCATATAGGGAATCTGTACTGAAAGAAGGGGAGAACAGATATTGGGTAGATAATTACAAGTTTTAAAAAAACTTCTAAGCTAAAGAGTCTCCCTTCAGGCCAAGTCATGCAAACATTGTGTGAGAGACACAGCTTAATCTATATTATAATTGATATATCTTACATGCAATGATAGCAATTCCAAAAGAGCTAGTAAACACATTGACTAGTGAATAAGACTTATAATTTTTCAGTTATTTTATTTTTGAAAAATATTTTCCCAAAGAGGTAAGGAATATGATGTAGACATAGGGGTTTCCAAGGGAGAGAATACAGTCACGGGTTCTTAGTGTCTGTTTCTGGTTAGGCCAGTAAAGCCTCTTCTTCATCCCTCTTTCCCACTTCTCATTAGAGATAGAAACGAAAAACTATGGCTTCAGGCTGCTAAAAGCCTAAAACAAAGTAGAGAAACAACAACAACAACAAGAACAAAATAAGGCTGTTGGACAAGCTTGCTGGTCAGCCAAATCCTCTGTTGTTGTTGATGGCTACTTGAAGCGCTTCTTCCACTGTTTCCATCGTAGAATATTTAGGGAGGAAGAGGACACTGAAACATGTCAGTGCTCTCATAGGGTCTCTTTCATTCCAACTTTCAGGACAGCAAAATGTTATTTTCATATTCTTTAAATCTTTCGTTTGTAGTCTGTCAGTTCCTGTAAGAAATACTAAAAAGAAGAATAAAACGAGGCAATCTGTTTTACATGGAGACCAGAATCTCTTTACAGAGAAAAAAATTATTCACAAAACTTCATTGTGAGCCCATGTGCAGTGTCCTACATTTGACAGTGCATTGGGGATTGTATTAGAACAATGTCTGACACATAGTCACTGTCCTCAAGCAGCTTAAAGTCTGACTGGGAATATTAGATTCTTGTGAAGAAAAAGACACATAATAGCAAGAGAAAAGCTGTAAGGTATAAGACAGCCCAAGGAGGTGTCATGGAGTTAAGTGCCTCCCGAGTCAATGCTGTGCTTGAGAATAAGGAGAGAGAGCCAGGCTGGGATGACTGAGGGAATTTCCAAGAGTTCAGAATTATGCCAGATCTTTAAGGATGGAAAGGTTTAGAAAAGCAACAAGGAGGTAGGTGAGGTTCAAGGCAGGAGAAGGAACTTCAGAGAAAGGCCTGGAGGTGGGAAGGTGCAAGGTGAGCTCAGGAGTGTTCAGACAATGGGATTATTTGGTTGGAACAAAAATTTCCTCTAAGAGTTAAGACTGGAAAGGTAGGTTGGGCTTCTATTAAGTCTGAATATCTTCTAACATACATGTTATCCACAAAAATAAAAATAGAAGATAAATGTTTCTCAAAAGTAAGGAAATAGAAAATGAGAAAGTCATTAAGCCTAAAGATACAAATAAAATAGCTGTGTACAATAAGAGCAAATACAGTATTAATAATATAGGAACAGTAAAAATTAGCCAAATAAAATATCTTAGTTAATCCCATAAAGGCTGAATAAGTGAATGATGACAGGGGTACAGAAAGAAGGCTTGATATTTAGCTTGGATGAAGAAACAAAAACTTTAAAAGCAATAAAAAGGGATGAAATCACAGGGGAAAAGATCGCTTATATAATTAACATTCGTTTTTTGATGTTGGGACACAGAGGATGTTCAATTGGACTAGGTGTAGCTCTGACACTATGATTTGCTGGAAATTGTACCTATCATAAAGGAAATTTTTAGCCCATTAAAAAGACATACGATTACAGACCTATTCCTTGATATAATACTTACCAAGGAATTTTTTCTTTTCTTCCAGCGTCAGTTTGTGGAAAGCCTTCCAAAACATCACTATGGTGGGATGTGAACTGTTATATCCTGGTTCATAACGTGCATTCTAGAGAAAATACAAAAAAAAAGTTATTGAGGAAATAGGAAGGAAAATTGAATTTAATCAACTTAGACTTTATGATGTACCTTTTCAAATGTTTTCCAATCATAATCTGTATGTCCAACAATCACATCCTTCAGTTCTTCGGGGTGGAATAATTTGATAATGTCTTCGTCACACATTTTGTAAAATCCTCTCCGAAATTCTTCATAAACCGCCTTCACAGAGTCATTGAAAATGTAATCGATATACTTAGAAACATAGTCTCTCCTTTAATAAAACAAAAAGTTATTTCAACACTTACTGCAATATCCTGAACGAAATGGTGAGGGGCTAAAAATAAAAGCTAGAATACCTAACAGTTTTTGAGTACTCACCTTGTGCCATGGACTGTCATAGTTACTAGAGATTATCTAATGTAATTTTTTTTTTTTTTGAGATGGAGTCTCGCACTGTCACCCGGGCTGGAGTGGAGTGGCGTGATCTCAGCTCATTGCAATCTCCACCTCCTGGGTTCAAGAGATTCTCCTGCCTCAGCCTCCAAAATAGCTGGGATTACATGTGCCCACCACCACGCCCAGCTAATTTTTTTGTATTTTTAGTAAAGATGAGGTTTCACCATTTGGCCAGGCTGCTCTCGAACTCCTGACCTTGTGATTTGCCTGCTTCGGCCTCCCAAAGTGCTGGGATTACAGACGTTAGCTGGCCCTAATGTAATTTTTATAACAACTCCATCATAGGCTGCTTATAACATATATAACTTAAATGTGAAAACACAGATTAAAGTCAAAGAAGGGAAAAAAATATTCTATGCAAACACCAACCAAAATGAATCTGATGTAGCTATACTAAAATCAGAAAAACATGACTAGGATAGAAAAGTACATTTACTAATGACAACCAGGTCATATACCAGGAAGGTAAAACAATTCAAAAATTTGTTATGTGCTTAGTAATAACTTAACAAAACTTAAAGAAACAGTCATATCTACATGTATAGTATAGATGCTAATATACCTCTCCTGCTAACAGAAAAGCAGACAAAAAAATTTTAAGGACAGAGAAGATTCAAATACAATAAATGATCCAAGAAACCTATTTAGAATACTGCAACAAGATCTCTACATAGAAAACTACATAACATTTTTTCAAGAGTGACTAAAGACGAGCTAAACAAATGGAGATTCTATATTCATGGATTAAAGACTCTTTATTTTAAGATGTCAATTTTTCCCCAAAATTGATCTACAGGTTCAGTACAATCAGAGTTTCAAAAATTGAAAAAATAAAACCTGATCCATACATTGTATCTTTTTTTTTTTTTTTTTTTTTTTTTTGAGACTGAGTCTGGCTCTGTCACCCAGGCTGGAGTGCAGTGGCCGGATCTCAGCTCACTGCAAGCTCCGCCTCCCGGGTTTATGCCATTCTCCTGCCTCAGCCTCCCGAGTAGCTGGGACCACAGGCACCCGCCACCTTGCCCGGCTAGTTTTTTGTATTTTTTAGTAGAGACGGGGTTTCACCGTGTTAGCCAGGATGGTCTCGATCTCCTGACCTTGTGATCCGCCCGTCTCAGCCTCCCAAAGTGCTGGGATTACAGGCTTGAGCCACCGCGCCCGGCCATACATTGTATCTTACTAAAAAATCAATTAAAGTGGATCACAGATCTAAATGTGAGAAATAAAATGATAAGCTTCTAGAAGAAAATACAGGGGAATATATTCATAGCCCTAGGATAGGGAAGTAGTCATAAAATAGAAAACAGAAAAACACTAAGCATTAAGGAAAATATTGATAAAGTGGACTACATTACAATTACAAAGTTTGGCTAATCAAAAGACACATTTAAAAACTGAAAACACAAGCCACAGTATGTAAGAAGATATTTGCAGTACATATAACCAACAAAAGACTGACATCTAGAACTCTCACAAACTGACAAGAAAATAAAAAGCAACAGAAAAATAGACTAAAGATGAGGAATAATTATTTCTGAAAAGAGGATATCCAAATAGCCAATAAGCATATAAAGTGCTTAGCATTAGTAATCAGAGAAATGCAAATTAAAACCACAATGAAATACTACTATATACCCACCAGAATGGCTAATTTTAAAAAGACTAGTAATACTATTAGAGTGGACATAGAGCAATTAGAACTGTCGTACCCTACTGATGAAAGTCTGCCTCCATTTTTTATGTTTGCTTACTGACAGCTTTCAAGTACCACTCCTCCTCCTTTTCCCCTTTTGCCTCCAAATCTGCACAGCACAGGCTCGCTCCCTGGGTACCCACTGACGGCTGTGTGGCTTAAATTTCCCCACGCATGCTCTGGGTTGCATGAGAACCCTAACCCTGGCCCCATGCCGTAACTACCATAAAAACTAAAGCCACCTGCCTCTCTCTTCACTTAAGCCAAACAGATCAGCTTGGATGCCTGTCCAGCTCTCCCCAGAAAGCCCCATTATGTACTAAACATTTTCATACTCTCTGGCACACATATGGCATCATCCATATCAATATCCAAATGAATTTCAGGAGGACTGATCCTGCTCTGCATGGAGCAAGGGGAAACCACAAGGCACCAAGCACTTCTCCCAGTTACATACTAACAAATGCCTGCACATAAACAGAACACATGTACAAGAATGTTCACAACAGCATTATTCATAATTGTCCAAAACTTGAAATACACTATGTTGGTCAAAAATACTACAGATAGGCCGGGTGTGGTGGCTCATGCCTGTAATCCCAGCACTTTGGGAGGCCAAGGCGGGTGGATCACAAGGTCAGGAGATCGAGACCATCCTGGCTAACATGATGAAACCCCGACTCTACTAAAATACAAAAAATTAGCTGGGCGTGGTGGCGAGCGCCTGTAGTCCCAGCTACTTGGGAGGCAGGAGAATCGCTTGAACCCAGGAGACGGAAGTGAGGCGAGATCGTACCACTGAACTCCAGCCTGGGTGACAGAGCAAGGCTCCATCTCAAAAAAAAAAACTACAGATAAACTGTGATGTATTCACACAATACACAACTATACAGCTGGAAATGTTATATTTCTTGATCTGGCAGTAATTACATAGGCATGTTTGCTTTGTAAAATTCACTAAACTGTACATTTATGACTTGTGCAATTTTCTGTTATATAGGTTATATTTCAATACAAAGTTAAAAAAAAAAAAAGATTTAAGAAATCGTGGAAAAAGATGTGATGTAGGCCAGCATGCTTCCTAGAGATCTCTGACCAACTATCAAGGGAAGGTTCTATAATCCCAAACTCCATGGCTTTAAATGGCATTCCATAAGATGTTGGGAAGTCAAAATATCATAGTAACCTTTTCAACAAATACTTACTATGTGCCTGCAATGTACCAGGCACCACTGTAGACTACTCTAGGTACCGAATATACAGTGGTGAATAATACAGACCAAGTCCCTGCCGCATTCACTATCATGGGAAAAACAATGAGAAATAAATAAGCAAATAA
Organism: Theropithecus gelada; assembly: GCF_003255815.1. Taxonomy (NCBI): domain Eukaryota; kingdom Metazoa; phylum Chordata; class Mammalia; order Primates; family Cercopithecidae; genus Theropithecus; species Theropithecus gelada. Next base: position 53,354,228 of record NC_037672.1, read on the forward strand.
ACCCCAAAGGAAGGTGATGTGTGATATGAAAAGAAAAAGTAAAGCAGAGTGAGTGGATAAAGAGGGACAGATGTTGGTGCTGTAATTTTGGACAGGAAGAAATAGAAAGGTCTCTCTGGGAAAGCCATTTCCATTTCTTACCACAATATAGACTCCATGATATATATGTCAAAACACATACAACACACACCAACTTCTCTGCCTTAGCAAAAAATGATTAATGATAATGAAAAATTAAAGAGCTAAAAGGAATTTTTAGAGCTCAGTGAAATAAAAATAGTAAATATACAAACCAACTATTTCATTTTTTGTACCTACTTGTTAGTCTGGTTGACAATTATGCTACTTCCATTAGGAATTAAGTTTGTGTCGTTTCTGTCCCAGTGTACCTGTAACCACAAATGAACTCTCATAATATCTCCAACATAATTCTGAATAATCTATCATCAACAAAAACTCTTTGGAGCATACTTTTTAACAAGAATGTGTTAAAATGTATATTTTTATCATAAAAGCAAGGAATATACAAACAAAAAATTACACCCTATCATACTGAATAAAAATAAATTTTTTCAAAGCTTGAATTATCTTATTTTAACTGATCAAATTAAACAAATTAATTGGAAAATTGCTACATCTCAGTATTCACTTCATACAGCATAGACCCAGTATGGTAGATTTACAAAAATGGCCACGAATTCTTCCCATCCTACTTCTCCTGCCCCTTTGCCTAGTGGCTTTGCAACACTTCCAATCAAGGGGGGAGGCTATCTCTTCAGCCACTGAATCTGGCCATGGCCATGTGACGTACTTTAGCCAACAGGATCTGAAAGAAGCAGAAGCATGTGTGGTGGGGTTTGCTATCGTTTCCTCTCTGTAATCCTAAGGCCACCATGTAAGAATAAAGACTGCAGTCTTGCTTCAAAAGCCACAGCTAGCCTATTGGAGAATGAGAGACCACAGAGAACAGAGACAAGCTGTTTCAGCTGATACCCTATAACCCAACCAGCCTGCCAATGACTGGGCATGTGAGTGACACCGCTGTAGACCATCCAGCCCAGCCAAGTCGGCCCAGTTCAGAAACCCACAAAATTGTATTTGTTCTTTTAGGGCACTAGGTTTTAAGGTTGGCTATTACATAGTAAAATCTAACTGACGCACCTAGATCATGATGAAGAACAATACCTTTTTCACTAATTTATTTCCAGTTTTTTTTTTTTAAGTGAAAGTAGACATGTTTAGTTAAATATGTAAAGGGTTAATCAGATTAAAACTAATCTGTTATCTGCTTTTGTTACTCACATTAAAATGGATGTAAAATACTTCTTCAAAGTTATCACCTTCGTCATCCAGAAGCGTTTGCAAATTCCTAAGGAAAAAATAATCTTGCTTTTAAAAACGTAATAACCATGATCACTAGACACAGCATCTAAAATAAATGTCAAATGTATAGCTATTCTGAAGGTAGGAGGTCAGATATAGTTCACAGCACTTCTTTCTCCATGTACTGATAATCTAAACAGGGCCAGACCTCAACTAAACATGTCAAATTTAGGAAGCTTGTCTGCAATTCTGCAGGCTGCCTGCCTGCTTCACAGCTCTCTTCCCTTTACCCTAAATTCCCTACCTAATGATTGTAGGTTTCTATTTAGAAAAGGATTCTAACGTTCACTGACAGTGGAACTCATTCAAACTGGCGTAACCTTTATTGAATCTTTTGAACTTTACTTACAGAATAGGTCTCATATTAAATTTCAGGTATCAGTAACTCTGAGGTGGGTTAAAGGACCTTCTCTGCACCTCTTGTCCCAATATCATCAAGCTTAAGAAATACCTGAAATTAGACTACCTTAATAGTTTCAGGGCATTCGTGAGAATAGAGGTCACATCAAAATGGACAGTAACCAATTTTTAAATATTTCCATCCTATCATCCTATGATGCTTTATACAAGCTTTTGAAATAACATGATGTCTCACTGTATTTGCTCATTCACTCAAATATTTATTCAACAAACATTTAAGTAACCCCTACCGTAGCAGGCATAGGGGATGTAAAGTTGAGACTAAGATATTACTGCCAATAAACTCTGGGACTTGAAGGTGAGGTATGCTGATGGGAGTCTCACCTACAATACAGTGAGGTATGTGCAGCCAGAGAACTATGGAAATCACATAGGCTTAAAAGAGCACAGTTACATTTTTCTGAAGGCATACATGACATTGGGAAAGGCCTCTGGGATAAGGTAGAATCTGAACTGATTTTTTTTCCCCACTGGATTTTTAGATTACTGTATTGTGAAGTAACGGACCATGTTTTATTCATTGTGGGTTGTTTTTTGGGGGAAGGAGGTGAATTGTTCTCCAGCTGTGATCCTGTGAAATTGAACAAGTTATGTGCTTCTAAAATACAATGGTGGGCCAGGTGCAGTGGCTCACGCCTGTAATCCCAGCAATTTGGGAGGCCAAGGTGGGTGGATCACTTGAGGTCAAGAATTTGAGACCAGCCTGGCCAACATGGTGAAACCTCATCTCTACTAAAAATACAAAAATTAGCCAGGCATGGTGGCACGTGCCTGTAATTCCAGTTACTCAGGAGACTGAGGGACGAGAATCACTTGAACCTGGGAGGCGGAGGTTGCAGTGAGCCCAGATCCCACCACTGCACTCCAGCCTGGGCCACAGAGTGGGAGACTCTGTCTCAAAATAAATAAATAAAATAAAATTCAATGGTAGAACAGGCATAGGATAGACATTCCCATTTCAAAAGGGAGTAATAGAAAGAAGAAAGGGGTAAGAGGTCCCAATTAAGTCCAAAACTCAAAACGGCATGCAACATTAAATCTTAAGTCTTGAGAACAATCTTTGACTCAATGTCCCACCTTCAAGACACACTGGGGTTGGGGTTGGTCTCCTAAGTTTCCAGGTAGCCCTACACCCATGGCTTTGCTGGGCACAGCTCACCTGGAGGCTCTCACACATTAGTATTGGGTGGTTGTGGTTCTCCCTCAGGCTGGAATGCACACTGGTGGCTCTTCTGGGGTCTCTAGAGCAGCCTCACTCCTATGACTCCATTAGGCACTGCCTTAGTGGGGGCTCTTGACAGTGGCCTCAACCCTGTGCCAGTTCTCTGCCTGCACCCCATGGCTCTGTGAAGTATCTTTTGATATCTAGGTGGAAGAAGCCAAGGCCCCACAGCTTGTGCACTCTGTGTGCCAGTAGAGATGACACAGCCTGCCCACCATCAAGGTTTACCACCTGTGCCCTCTGATGGGACGGCCACTGTGACCCACACCACACCTGGGGCCACTGGAGTCACACCTGGGTCAGCTGAGGAGCACTGTGCCAGAATGCAATGAGTAGGGACTTGAGGCAGCACTGGACATCAAATGTCCAGGTCCTGTGGGTACACAAAGCCACTCTTGACATAGTTCTGTCCTCCAGGCCTTAGCACTCAGGGCCTATGATGGGACTGACAGCCCCCAGTGATTTCCGAAATGCCTTTGGGGTCATTCTTCCATTGTCTTGATGAACAGCACCAGGCTTCCACCCATCCACACTAATCTCTTTATTAAAGAGTCACCTGGCCACACCCTTGGTGCTCTCTTCAAAACACGTTTGCATTCTTTACAACATGGCCAGGCTGAGAATTTCCAAATCTTTAAGTTCAGCTTTTTTTCTAATGATAAATTCCACTGTAAATAATTCTCCCTGCTTCCATTTTGGTATAAGCAGTCAAGAAAAGTCATATTGTTCCTTTACCACTTTGCTTAGAGATTGCTTCTGCCAAATATCCTATTTCATTGTCAAGAATCTTATTTTACACAAATACTAGGATACAACACAATTCAGCCACATTCTTCGCCACTTTATACAGTAACAAGGATCACCTCTCCTCCAATTTCCAGTGTGTTCCTCACTTCCATCTGAAACCTCATCAGAATTGCCTTTATTGTCTATGTTTATACTAACATTCTGATCACGACCACTTAGGTAATCTCTAAGAAGACCGAGGCTTTCTCTAGAGGTCTCCTCTTCTTCTGAGCCCTTGCCAGAACTGCTCTATAGGGCAATACACGATTTTTCTAGCATGCACCTCAAAACTCTTCCACTACTTACTCATTACCCAGTTCCAAAGTTGCTTCCAATACCACACTTCTTGGTAGCAAGAAGTCCCTTAGTCCATTTAGGCTGCTATAACGAAATACCTTAGACTGGGTAATCTATAAACATAAATTTATTGCTTACGGTTCTGGAGGCTTGGAGTACAAGATCAAAGTGCCAGCAGATTCGGTGTCTGAATCTAAAGGGAATAGGTGATGACCCATTCCTTTTCAATGGTGCCCTCTGTATCCTCTCATGGTGGAAGGGGCGAATAGGCTCCCTTGGGCCTCTTTCATAGGGGAATGAATTCCACTCATGAGGGCTCCACACTGGGGATTAGGCTTCAAAATATGAATTTTTGGGGAACACATTCAGATCCTGACAGCACCTTCCCTTCTGCATTTTTCTAACACCCTCCTGATGAACACAGAAGTTCTTTAATCTTATTGCAGTTAAATGTATGAAATCTTCTCTTTAATGTTGGTACGTTGCATGTCTTGTTTAAGAAATCTCAAAGGTGAGAAATGTAATTCTCTTGTATTTTCATGATTTTTGCATTTAATATCTAAATCCTTCATCCACATGGAGGTGATTATCATGTATGGTATAAGACAAGGATCTACTTTCATTTTTTTCCCCAGACAGATACCATTTTTTTTTCCAGTTCCATTTATTTAGTACTCCTATTCCCCTTGATCAAATATGTCACCTCTAATAAAGTTCCATATAGGCATGGGTCCATTTCTGATCTATCTTCTGTTCTATTGGAAAACCTATCATACTGTCCTAAATAATACAGCTTTCTAATAATTCCTTTGTTTTTGAGATGGAGTCTTGCTCTGTCGCCCAGACTGGAGTGCACTGGCGCGATCTCGGCTCACTGCAACCTCCGCCTCCTGGGTTCATGTCATTCTCCTGCCTCAACCTCCCAAGTAGCTGGGACTACAGGCGCCTGCCACCATGCCCAGATAATTTTTTGTATTTTTAGTAGAGGCGGGGATTCACCGTGTTAGCCAGGATGGTCTCGATCTCCTGACCTCGTGATCCGCCTGCCTCAGCCTCCCAAAGTGCTGGGATTACAGGCGTGAGCCACCACGCCTGGCCTCTAATAATTCTTGATATCTGACAGACCAAGTTCTCCATCCTTATTTGCCTTGAGAATTATTTCTGGTTATTCCTGACCCTTTGTTCATCCATATAAATTTTAGAACCAGGTTGTCAAGTTTAATAAAAAGCCTCCTGGGATTAAAATTGAGTTTTACTGAACACAGAGATCACTGGTTCTCAAAATGTGAGCCAGACCAGCAATTATTGGGAATCCTTGGGCCTTTACAGAGTTCATGAGGTCAAAACTATTTTCATAACATTATTAAGATGTTATTTGCCTCTTTTCACATTCTGCTGTGAGTAAACAGAAGAGTTTTCAAAAGCTATATGATACTGTGGAATGCTCTGATAGCTAACAGATATTTGTGTATTCCTGTGTTTAAAATATTTAATTTCTAATCCTGTAAATACTGACAGATATAACCAACCTAAGTAAAAGCGCTTTGGAGTCAATATTTTTAAGAGAATCTTAAGACCTAAAAGTTTGAGAAACAAAGATACAAATATAAAGATCTTTTAGTTCATGTACATTGTTAATTAAGTTTATCAGTCTTCTGAGGCATAAAGATTATTTAGGTTATCTTCGATGTTTCCAGTAAAATAAAAATGACAAATTTATCTTCTTTCTAAATCTTGTGCTTTTGATTTTTTTTTTTTTTCCTTATTAGTACAGTTAGTATAAATGATTAACAGACTCTGGTGCCAGACTGTGTTCAGATCATGGTTCTGCCATTATGGGGCCTTAAGCAAGTTATGTAATCTCTCTGTGTTTTAGTTTCTGAATCTGTACAAGAGGGATGATACTACTACTAGAATCATATTACTGTTCTTACTCTTTTTTTTAAATTGAGACAGAGTCTTCTTCTGTAACCCAGGCTGGAGTGCAGTGGTATGATCATGGCTCACTGCAGCTTCGACCTCCTGGGCTCAATCTATCCACCTGCCTCAGCCTCCTGAGGTGTGCCTCCTGGCATGTGCCAGCATGCCCAGCTAATTTTTGTTTTTTATTTGTTTGTTTTTGTAGAGATGAGGTCTCCCCATGTCGGCCAGGCTGGTCTCAAACTCCTGGGCTCAAGCAATCCACTTGCCTTGGCCTCCCCGCAGTGCTGGGGTTACAGGGATGAGCCATCATGCCTAGCCTGTTCTTACTCTTTAAAAAAATAAAAATAAAAATCCCTGTAGTATTCCATTGCATAAGTATACCAAAAATATATCATTCCCTTAGTGAAGGACTAGGGAGTCTTTATATTATGAACTATAAATATAATGCATATTACTGTACACTGATCCTTGCCTGGTTATGTATTTCTGAAAGTTAAATGTCTAGAAGTAGAATTGTTGGGTTGAAAAGGCAAACATGTTTTGATTTTGCTAAGTCCTGCCACACTGTTCTTTGAAAAGGAGTACCAATCTGTATTTCCACTAATAACACCTGAAATTAAAATGAAAGTTTTCAAGCGCTTGCTAATACTATACAGCATCAACACTTCAAACCACCGTCAACCTGAAGTATAAATTAGCCTCTTACTTTAATAGGCATTCTATGAGCACTGGTGAGATTGAAGACATTTTTATTGAGGAGCATTTCTATTGCTTCTTTCCCAGGTTGCCTTCTTGGATACTTTGTGAATACTTCTTATGGATGTGTAGGAATGCTTTACACAGCAAGGATATTAAAACCCTCCTACTGTTGCCATCTTTTGGTGAGGTGGTGGCTTGTCTTTTAACTTAGAGATAAGTTTCCATTTTAAAGGTGATGACATGAAACAACATTTAACATAAACATCACTAGTAGATTTTGCACCAAGGTGTATGTAACCTGTGCTCTGTGCATGACTATTCCTACACAGAAAAAGTTGAAATATTAATGCAAACATTGAAGACTAGTTAAGGGAATAATCAACATTTCCTAATTTTAGAAAACGAAATTATCATCCAACAATTCTTGTCAAAGTTAAAACTGGTCTGAAGTACCTAATGCTGCTGTTGAACATGAAAATATTATGAAGCGTGTGTACTTAAATATTTGCCTAAATATATGTTAGATAGAGTCCTTCCTCAGGAACTATGTTTACTTACTTTCCCAAATCAGGACTGAGTTCTTTCAAGTCTTCCAATGATGGCATTTGGTCCAAAAGTTTCTTAAACAGTGCCAGTGGGAAAGGGAGGTTGGCAACATTGCAATTGAACAGGGAAAGTCCACATAGAAGCCCAAAGAAGAAATACCTTTTCTTCTCAAATTTAGGCTGAAAAGCAAAAAAAAAAATCTTAAAGTATTATGAGTTTTTACCAGTACAATGAAATATTTATATTAAATAAATCTTTGTTCCTCTTTCATAAAATCAAATCTCAAATTGAAAAATTTAAAGCCTGAGATAAGAATGTTTAGGGCTTATATTAGGTTGGTGCAAAAGTAATTGCAGTTTTTGCCATTAAAAGTAAAGGCAAAACCTGCAATTACTTTTGCACCAACCTAATATTTGGTCATTGAGTCAATTTAAATCCCTGCCACTCTCACGCTTGTAATCCCAGCCCTTTGGGAGGTCAAGGTGGGCAGACAACCTGAGGTCAAGAGTTTGAGACCAGCCTGGCCAAATTGGTGAAACCTGTCTCTACTAAAAACACAAAAACTACCCAGGTGGTGGTGGGAGCCTGTAATCCCAGTTACTGTAATCCCGCCGGGCTGAGGCGGGAATGGCTTGAGCCTGGGAGGCGGAGGTTGCAGTGAGCTAAGATCATGGCACTGTACTCCAGCCTGGGTGACAGAGTGAGATTGTCTCAAAAACAAAGCAAAACAAAAGAAACAAACAATTAAATAAATCTCTGCCACAGTTTTAGTTCCTAAAAGCATACCAGCAATAAAAATACATTAGGTTCAGTAATCCTTATAAACTAGTTTTCACAATTTCTTTCCACAGCCTTTGTCTTCAAATTCACTGGGAAAACAGAACTGACACAAAGAATGACTACCTAAAAAAAAGAGGGTTCCTTTTTAATCCATGCATTATATAAATGATCAAAAAAACACATTGCTTGAGTTCTATGTGGACAGATATGGGAACCCAGGAAAAGGAAACTCCATTTTAAAAAAATAATCACCTTATTAGAATTATAGATTATCTCCACAATTATATCCATAACTCCTCACCTAACACGAAACAGTCTAGACAAACTAATTTTCTATGTTTTAAGATGTACTTTTCTGTCACAAAATACCTTAAGCGAAGAAAAGGGAACTTACCCTGACAGGAAACCACATGCAGGAAGCCCCTTCAGGATACATGAACATCCCATATTCTGGCTGGATCATCTCTTCAAACAGACAGTAGAAGAACTCTCTCTTAACTCCTACAAGATCATACCCAATTTCTCCACTAAATGAAACCTGAGGAAACACAGCAAATAATACATCACTTCCAGGGCTCCATTTTGCTATACATGAAGTCTCATTTAATAACAGTAAATAGTTAACATTAATTGTAGACCCAAGTATTTGGTAGGCACTGAGTAAGTATCCTACTTATATATTGTCATATTTAAGCTCTACATTAATTCTATAAGATAATGCGGCCTCAAGAATTTAAATAACTTTTCTAAGTTTATACAACAGCTAGGTGGTGCAGCCTTTTTTTTTGAGATGGAGTCTCACTCTGTTATCTAGGCTGGAGTGCAATGGTCTGATCTCGGCTCACTGCAACCTCCGCCTCCCGCTTTTAAGTGATTCTCCTTCCTCAGTCCCCAGAGTAGCTGGGATTACAGATATGCACCACCACGCCTGGCTAATTTTTTTGTATTTTAAGTAGAGACAGGGTTTCACTGTGTTGGCCAGGCTGCTCTTAAACTCCTGACCTCAAGTGATCCACCCACCTCGGCCTCCTGAAGTGCTGAGATTACAACCATGAGCCGCCACACCTGGCCTACAGCCTAAATTTAATCCTATGTCGGTCAAACCCCAGAGCCTAAAGTTTTTACCACTAAACTGACCTCAACTGGCATCACTATTATAGTCATCAGATCCAAGTATATATAATAAAAATAAACAGAAAGAAATCATAAAAATCGGCCGGGTGTGGTGGCTCACACCTGTAATCCCAGCACTTTGGGAGGCCAAGGTGGGCGGATCACGTGAGGTCAGGAGTTCGTGACCAGTCTGGCCAACATGGTGAAACCCTGTCTCTACTAAAAATACAAAAATTAGCTGGGTGTAGTGATGTATACCTGTAATCCCAGCTACTCAGAAGGCTGAAGCACGAGACTCACTTGAACCCGGGAGACGAAGGTTGCCGTGAGCCGACGTCACACCACTGCCCTCTAGCCTGGGCAACAGAGTGAGACTCTGTCTCATAAATAAATAAACAAATAAACAAAAAAAAAAATTCAGGATGTTCAAAAAACCAGAGCACACATAAGGTGTTTGCTGAAGTGGCTGTCTGCTCCCTGAGGCTGCACCCCCACTGCTGACACCAATCCCTCCCAAGAGGATGCTATCATAACCCATCTTTGCTCCTTCAGTTACCCCTCCATTCCTGCCTTTTCTTGGAATCTTTCACTTCCATTTACAAAAATGTTAAGGTCCCCCTTAACCTTAAAAGGAAAAAAAAAATCCCAACATATTGTCTCCAATACAGACAACATGGGCTCCTTCTACTCTTGCCAAACTTCAGAGATACACGCCAACTTCCAAACCCACTTCTCCACTTAAATGGCTCTCTCCAAGAAGACCAAGAACTGTAAATCGCCAAGCTCCAAGGACTTTTTCTCATATCTCATCTCCTTGATTTCGTTAACTCATTTTCCACTTCTGATCATGTCCTTTTTCTTGACAGACTCTTCTCCCTTGCTTTCGCTTATGAAGCACTCTTCATGGTTTTATTTCTCTCTTCTTTTTCCTGCTAGTTTAACTTCTAGAACCAGAATTGCAAACAGTTCTATCCTAACACTTCTGTCCTTTCTCTCTGTTCTTTCCCTGGAGGCTCATTTTCTCTGTAAACTTTGTTTACCACTCGTAGATATTTAACCTTCAGATTCAGTGTATTTTCTCTCCTGATTGACAGTCACTTCCAAAGACCTGTTCAACATTTCTACCCAGATGTTCTACTAGCATCTCCAGAAAGCTCCTCTTACCAGTTTCTTTATTTAGATGCATGCCTCTTCCATTCCTCTTGGTGAAATATTAAAAATCTCTGTAGCAAGACCAAGTGTCAAACCCTTCCCCCTCTTCTTACTAAGGACAAGCTGCCTGATCTCATAAAGCCTGTTTTCCCACATGATTATCAGAAAGATTACAGGGGTCATACATGTAAAATACCTCACACAGAGCCTGCAGATGGCAAATGCTGCACCCGCATTTAAAAACTGGATGAACGATATATAAAAGTGGAACTCAAATAATCGAGTGGACTAACTGGCAAAGGATAGAATCACATAATGAGTTCATTAGAGTTATACAATTATCTGTGTGCAAAAATACATGGAAATGCCAACTTTAAACTGCAATATATATATATTTTTTCCTTGAGACAGAATCTTGCTCTGTTGCCCAGGCTGGAGTACAGTGATGCAATCTTGGCTCACTGCAACCTCCACCTCCCGGGTTCAAGTGATTCTCACGCCTCAGCCTCCCAAGTAGCTGGGATTACAGGCACCTGCCACCACACCCAACTAATTTTTGTATTTTTAGTAGAGATGTGGTTTCACCATGCTGGTCAGGTTTGTTTCGAACTCCTGACCTCAGGTGATCTGCCTACCTCGGTCTCCTCAAGTGCTAGGATTACAGGCATGAGCCACTGTGTCCGGGTGCAATATGCTTTTACATCGGTATCTTAAGACTTAGTAAAGTCAATCTTTCTTTAATCTGAGTAGAAGTGATAAAGTAGGGTCCCCAATCAAAAATACTCCATTTACTAATATTATCAGGTCAATCTTTATCTGTCTTGATTAAGCAGAAAGTCTAGTGCCTAATGGCTGGGCCCAAATCCTGGCTCTGATGCTTATCAGTTGGGTTACTCTTGGATAAGTTACCTAATAGTTCTGTACCTCAATTTCCCCATCTGTAAAATGAGGGAAAAACAGAATCTGCCACGTAGTGTTGTTGAAAGGGTTAAAAAATTAGGTACAAAGCACTTACAACAGTTCTTGCCACAAGGACAGCACTCAAAAGATCTACTGGTCATTATGATTCGGTATCAAATATGTACTAATAAGACAAATTATATGGTAATTAAAGAAAAACTCAGTTAAAAGATCTTCCGAACATGGTCAAATCTGCAATTATACCCCAAAATAATTGTAGGATTTTAAGAGAAAGTTCTCTTTTCTACAAAGCAATTTAGGTTATTATTATTTTCGGGTTTTTTTTTTGAGACAGAGTCTCGCTCTGTCATCCAGGCCAGAGTGCAGTGGCATGATCTTGGCTCACTACAACCTCTGCTTCCTGGGTTCAAGTGATTCTCATGTCTCACCCTCCCGAGTAGCTGGGATTACAGATGCCCACCACTACACACAGTTAATATTTGTATTTTTAGTAGAGACAGGGTTTCACCATGTTGACCAAGCTGGTCTTGAACTCCTGACCTCAGGTGATCCACCTGCTTCAGCCTCCCAAAGTGCTGGGATTACAGGTGTGAGTCACCATGCCTGTGCCAATTTAGGTTATTGCATAAGAAGAAAAACAACCCCTTAATTCTCCTCTATGCTAACCATCTCATTGAAACCCTTCAAGGGTGGTGCTAGCCAGGCTAGGCCAGACCTCAGAAGGGACTGTACCTCTTAGGGCCAACACTGAACTATCCATCTGAGCAGGGTGTGGGGAGAACAACCACTTTGCCTGCTGTTCTTAGCCCAAACATACTCAATGAGTGCCCACAGCTATCACCCAAAACTCAAAGGCAACTAGGGAATCAGAGGAACCCTAAAATAAACAACCTCTGTGGCAAAGGAAGATAACTTCCTATGAAACCCTTTGTTACTTTTTTTTTAATGTTTTTCTTTTCTCAGCAGCAAAAACATTAAGTGAGAATTACACTTTACCCATAACTCTTTCCTCAGGTCTTCATTCTCAAATTGACTTAGCTGATTCAAAACATCCTCAATCAAGTGATTCCTTCTGACTGTTAGATCAAACGTGGGCATCAAAGCGAATTCAGACTCTCTTTCTTCCTCAACTGCTGCCGACATAAGATAAGCTTTATGTTTTTTACCCTAGGAAAACAGAAACAGAAATATTACACTTTATTTTACCATTGGCCCTCTCTAAGTAAAAATTTGGAAAGCAGAATAAACTGGTTCTGCTTATAAGTGCAGGTCACCTTTATGAAAAGAACCTTATATGCACCACTGAAGATAAATGATAACATACAGGGACCTGAAGAATCAAAGCCTTTGTGGAGCCAACCTGGATGAGCAAGTAAGTTACCAACTGCAGGTTTTATCAGACCACTTTCTCCTATACACACCATTACTAATGCTTAAGATACCAAAGCTACTTATTAACAAGCTGAGAGACGTATTGGTATCCATTGAAACAGTGCACTGCAACATGATGCTTTCTCATTCAGAAGAGAAGTTCAGATGCTTAGAAAGCAAAAAGGCTGCAGGAAAAAAATCCAGGTGTGAGAGATGTCACCGAAGAGCCTATTCCAAGAAAAAAAACCTAGACAAGAGATTTTAAGGGAGAATTTACCTAAGAAGTTAATCGAAGAGAGACAAGCGGGGAAAGAGAGAGGGAAAGATGGACAGACAGACAGAATGTCCATTCAGAAACCAAATGGCAATTTTAGGTCACCGAAGTCTATGGTTCGGGGCTGGGTGCAGTGGCTCACACCTGTAATGTCAGCACTTTGAGAGGCTGAGGTGGGCGGATCACTTGAGGTCAGGAGTTCGAGACCAGCCTGGCTAACATGGTGAAACCCTGTCTCTACAAAAAATACAAACATTAGCTGGGTGTGGTGGCAGGTGTCTGTAATCCCAGGTACTTGGGAGGCTGAGGCAGGAAAATCGCTTGAACCCAGGAAGTGGAGGTTGCAGTGAGCCGAGATCATGCCACTGCACTCCAGCCTGGGCGGCAGAGGGAGACGCTCTCAAAAAAAAAAAAAGAAAGTCTATGCTTTTAGCAGAAAAAGGAGTAGTCAAATATTACTTCTACGAAATTATCTCTGGAACCCTGTTTAAAATCAGGAGAGAATAGGTTGTCAGAGTTGAAGCAAAACAAAGTTCTTTTATCTTTTTTTCTTTGATTTCCCTTTGTTAAATATTTCATTATCGTCATACTCAGAACTCATAAATCAATTTCCCATTTTTATTATGGTAAATGCATTATATTAAACTATCTGCTTTAAGGACATATATTTGAATGTTATACATACATATAACATATGTCTGCATATGTAAAAGTGATAATAATACCCAACCCTTTGGGTACTTTGTATGAGGCAGTTTTAAATGCTTTACCTGTATTAACAAATTTAATCCTTATAAAATTGCAATGAGGCAGGGATTATCTCATACAATTCCTTGGGAATTTTCAATTGCCCGATTTTACTACTTTGGTGGTAAAATATTTTGTTAACGTTTGATAAGATATCCATACACTTTGCTGGATATATCTACAAACATAACCACCTCAGTTACTAACAGTACCATATATAGAAAAGGGGGAATCTATACAAACCTCTATTATGGCACTATCACAGAGTAGTAGCCATTTATTGGGCTCCTAATTTCAGGAATCCTCGGCCACCTCTATTCCTGCTACCATATCTTTTCACTAGATTGTGCCTCCTTACACAGGTGCTAGTCAAGCCCAAGTCTGTTATACCTCTTTGAGTACTATTCAGAAGACTACAGGCTGCCACTGCCAACTTCAGGTAAAAACCCAACAACTAGGCCAGTTGACCAAGCTCCATCCCTTGCTACCAAGGCCCTAATTTGCCTTAAGGTGAAGATGATCCAAATTATGACAGTCTGCCTTGCCTTCTTCATTAGAGTGTACGCTCCTTGAATGCCACAACCATTGGTTTCACTGGTAGGTGGTTCTCTTATCACCCCCAAAATATTGCATGATTAAGAAGGCACTTAGCATGTGATTTATGCTAATGAAGACAAATAGGCATACATACCTCTATTTTTAAAAGTGTGTCTGTATGTAGTAGTTTAATTTTCGACAGATGATTAAAGATAAATGGAAAGTGACTAAATATGACCCAGCATCCTGCATTTTCTGAAGTGTCCTAAAAATGGAAATGACAACAATTCTGATAAGTTAAAGGACAGAGAAACCTTACACTTTACCTCATAGCCTTACATCCCTGATGGTATAAGGTCTCAGTACTTCCAACAAAAGCAATCCAAATTACTGGTCCATAGTACTAGTAGTAGAAAATGTGTTTTATATGTATCAATGAAAGGTATAAAGAGAATGTTTAGTGCCCATTTAATTTAGCAATTAATTATAATCTTTGGATGCTTTCCCAAAGACTCTGTTCTGCTGAAACCTGAGTTTCTGCCATGTGAATAAGCTCAGTTGCATTTGGTAAACAGAGAATGATATAACATGGGTAGCTGGTTAGCTCACATATGAATTTTGCTGGGCAAGAGTTGATGTGCTAGAAGGAGAATTATAACCTTCAGAGAAAGAAAGAGAGACTTCGGGCCAGCTGCTACCTTGGCAGTAGGAGCCCTTCAACTGTATTTTCAGAAAATAAAAAAGGAGTGCTTACATCCAAGACACTCTACCCACAGGTCTTGGCTCTTGACTCCTAATGAGTCTCACTGCCTTCTATGACCACTTTAAGGGTATCAGAGCTCCACTAGTCCTTCTCCAATTACAATGTAGATAGATTTCTACCCTTTCCTTTTTGTGCATTTTTCATATTCCCATAGTCATCTCCCAAGGTGTCAATCATTTTTCCGCTGAAACTCTGACTACAAAATTGCATAGATTTTCAGGAGTCTTAATGTTTCCCACAAGCCCTGCTATTTCTATTGTGCAATTTTGCAGAGGACAAGAATGCCTATATTAACTCACTGATTATCAATTTCCCCCTTTAAACATGCTATACCTACCACAGTCATTTTCCACAAGTACCTTCTGCATACTTCTACAAAAAAATTGAGACGGTACAAGAGTTCGTCTACTTGGAAAATACTTTCAGGTAGTTGACATTTCATCTGGTTTACCTTAAATAAAATATGACTTGTGAAAAAGTTTTATATTTAAAGACAATTTTGCTTAATAGCTGTTAATTAGATTATCAAATTAAATTGTAAATGAAACACTCTTATAATGACCAGAATAAAATTCTATCCAATTCCTCCATTGCCAAAGCCCCAAATTTTCATGAACATAAATATCTAAGATTTAATAGTAGAGATTGATGATATAATGATAAACTTCTAGTTATTTTTAATTCATAGAAAAATTTTAAAGAACTTTCAATCCAAAGAAAAAAAAAAAACAACGCAATATCCCAAAGTACTCTGGGGTCCAGTTCTTCAGGTCTTAGTCTTCAGGACTTAATAATATACCACCTTATAGACATTCACTCTGCTGAGGCATTTGTGGAACATTCCCCTACCGAGAGGAAATTTTCCAACCCTCCATCCCATATGATATGATCAGGGTTATTATGACTATTTATGACAGACACATGAACACCCTGGCATGTCGTGAAGACAATGAATAATAATGACACTAGACACTTCGGGCATTAGTGACTGTTAGTATTTGACTTGGATGGGCGTTATCCTGAAATAAATTACTCTCAGGTGGTCTTCTAAAAACTCATCTTGGCTATATGCACTGAAACCATGTGTCTAGAATGTTCTTATTGACTCTCGTCCAGACCTCAAATATTCCAGGCCTCCCAGTACTACCACCCAAAGCCTGGTGAGACTGTTTCACCCTGTAACTATGGCTCTCTGGATCTGATGATCTTGGCCTTGCATTATCATTATTAGCCTCAAGATATCCAGAGTCACAGAGAAAATGGGTGCTTCATCTTCATGGTTCCTGGTGGCCTCCTGCTGAGGTGCGGAGCCTGACAAATATCAAATATTCTGATGTTATCTATAGGGTCAAAGGACAAAGCAGGATCCCCTGAAGATTTCTTTTGTTGCTGCTTCAGTATTTCTTGTGATTCTCTTTGTAAGTAGCAAAAGCTTGTTAGAATATACCTTTCCAGAGCTCTTCAATAAATTTCTTATTTTTTCAAAACACAAATTATTTGTCATTAACCTTTCCCTTTTGTAAAATAAAAAATTTAAAACTGTTGAAAATAGCCATTGCTTTTCAATAATATGGCAGTTTTTTTCTTCAACAGTATGATATATTAGGTACCCTGATCCACTGAAAACACCTAGAAATACAGGAAAAGCTGTAACAAATATGTTTAAAGGCATTACTGATTTTTTAGGTAGATGGAATAATCAGGTCAAAAACCAAATGAAAGTGGCATTTGCCTTGAGAGCATCTGCCCAACCTGGTGAACGTAAACTTCAATTTTCAATGGTTGGGGCTTTGGGGAAAGGAGGCAAAGCCCAGACTGTTCAAATTAGGGAGTCCATAGGAGAAGTTATCCCCACAAGTCTGAGACCCAAAAGGGTTAAACCATCAGGTAAGGATGAACTAGAAATGAATAAGCTCTTTCCCCCACTGCCATATCAATCACTCCAACTCCACCTTGACCCCAGGACCACAAGGCAAACTGTTCCAAGTTCAAATGGTGCTGAGCTGGGGAAAAATTGTCCCCTATAGGATCTATAATTACAAAAGAGCTCTCCCTCAACTTTACCACCAAATTCTAAAAAGCTTCAAGCCAAAAATGTAAAGTACTACCAAACTGGTGGTATCTCCAGGAGCCTGGCAGAAGAAAATTCTCTGTGAAGAAAGCCAGTCCTCAGGTAATTCCAAAAGATAAAGTTCCAAGGAAACAGACAGCTCTCACACATACACAAATCACAAAATACATGAGGATAAAGACACCAGGAGGAAGATTCAGCAGAAACTGACCTGCAAAGACTTCAGATACCTGAGTTATAAGGCATATATATTCAGATAAATAAAAGGAAAGTGTGAAAAGCACAAACAAATTATAAATAATGAGCAAATTATTTATAATTTAAAGAACAAATTCGAGTATCTAGAAATGGAAAACATTAACACTTGAGATAAAAACTTAAAAGGTAATATTAACAGCAACCAAAATCACTGAAAAAGGAATTCATGAACTGGAAGACAGGGCTGAAGAAATACCATCCAGAATGGGGTACAGAGAGACAATGAGACGGAAAATATGACAGAAAGCTTAAGGGACATGCCAAATAGACTGAGAAAGTCTAACATATCAATAACTGGAATTTCAAAGAAGAGAGTCAATATTCAATTAGATTTGAAATGTGGAACAATTTCTAAAAGGAGGGAAATACCCTTAACCTACAAAGGTTATTTTCAAAAACCTAATAGAAGGCCAGGCACAGTGGCTCATGCCTGTAATCCCAGCACTTTGGGAGGCCAAGGTGGGAAAATCACTTGAGGTCAGGAGTTGGAGACCAGCCTGGGCAACATGGCGAAACCCCATCTCTACTAAAAACTCAAAACTTAGCCAAGCGGGGTAGTATGTGCCTATATTCCTGGCTACTCAGGAAGCTGAGGCACAACGATAGCTTGAACCCAGGAGGCAGAGGGTGCAGTAAGCCAAAATCGTGCCACTGCACTCCAGCCTGAGCAACAGGCTCTTTTTTTTCTGTCTCAAGAAAAAAAAGAGAAAAAAGCCTATAGGGCTGGTGTGGTGGCTCACCCGGGTAATCCCTGCACTTCGGGAGACCAAGGCCTAAGCAGGAGAATCACTTGAGGCCAGGAGCTCAAGACCAGCCTGAGCAACATAGTTAGGCCCTGTCTCTCCAAAAATGAAAAAATTAGCTGGGCATGGTGGTGCATGCCTGTAGTCCCAGCTACTCAGGAGGCTGAGGTGGGAGAATCGCCTGAGTCAAGGCTGCAGTGAGCCATGACTGCACCACCGCACTCCAGCCTGGGCACAGAGTGAGATTCCGACTCAAAACAACAACAACAACAACAACAACAACAAACCCCTATAAGTAAATGATACTAAAAGCATTTCCTTTGGAAACTAAGAATAGTCCATGAAAAAAAATTTCCTTTAAAATCACAAAGAAGTACCCACTTTTACCCCACCTCTATTTAACATCATATTAGAAGCCCTAGCTAGAGCAAGACAAAGGAAAATAATAAAATGTATATGGACTGGAAAAAGAAAACATTATAAAAAATTCAAAATTTAGGCAAATTTGAGAATTTGGCAAATTTGCTGAATATAAGAATCAATACTCAGGCCAGGAACAGTGGCTCACACCTGTAATCCCAGCACTTTGGGAGGCAGAGCCAGGCAGATCACTTTAGGCCAGGTGTTCGAGACCAGCCTGGCCAACATGGTGAAACTAAAAATACAAAAATTAGCCAGGCATGGTGATGCGTGCCTGTAATCCCAGCTAATTGGGAGGCTGAGGGAGGAGAAGCACTTGAACCCGGGAGGTGGAGGTTGCAGTGAACAGAGATCACACCACTGAACTCCAGTCTGGCCAACAGAGGGCAACTCTGTCTCAAAAAAAAAAAAAAAAAAAAATTAATATTCAAAAATCAATGCATTCCTATACACCAACAACAGATAATATAATTTTAAGATACTATAATAGTGTAACAAATGCAAATGTCTTGGGATATATTTGACTAAACAGACTTTAATAGTAAAATAACAAAACTTTACTGAAAGACAACCAATAAGTGGAGAGGTAGATGCTATGAAGATTCACAATAGTAAAGATGTCAATATAGTGAAACACAGAAATATAAATAATTAAATATAGATTGCATGTAATTCCAATCAAATTCTCAATAAGACTGTGTGTGTGTGTCTCCATATATAACCTGACAAGGCAATTTAGAAATATATATGGTAAATTTTTAGCAAAATTTATATGCCAAAAATATTCAAGACTCACTTCAGAAACAAGGCTAGGGTACTTCTCTTACTAGATATGAACAATTAATGTACAGCCATACAAAAGGACCCATGGTATAGTGGACTCATGGTACAAAAGGACCCAAAAGTGAAACCCACACATGGAAACTTGATGCACAACAGTTTGTATTGCCTATCAATGGAGAAAAGGCAGCATTTCAATAAGTGGTGCTAGGGTAACTTTTTCATATTAAAAATAATAAAAATAAATTTACAATAAGTTTCTAATTGCATTAAACAGTAAATTGTGAAATGCAAAGCTAAAGTCAGTATTTCCTTTAGACCTGGACAAGAGTGTCCTCTGCCCTAGGACCATGGTTCTTGCAGTGGCTCTCCTCCAGCCAAGCCTCTTCCCCCAGAATAAGGGGTCTGCAGGGCCAGGGGGACCTGTCTATTTTCAGCCCACACATCCCCTTCTAGATTGGGCTACATATACCCAGAACCTGGGATTCCATGTTCAAATGGTTCCAGGCCTGCTTCTGGCACAGGCCTCTCCACTTGCTTGGTCTCTAGAGAGTGAACTATGTCACAACTGAGACCCTCCAGCCTCAGGGTTGGCTAAGGAGGGTCTATGGTGGGAGGTGGGATAGAACTCAGACATATGGGCCGGGCGCGGTGGCTCAAGCCTGTAATCCCAGCACTTTGGGAGGCCGAGACGGGCGGATCACGAGGTCAGGAGATCGAGACCATCCTGGCTAACACGGTGAAACCCCGTCTCTACTAAAAAATACAAAAAAACTAGCCGGGCGAGGAGGTGGCGGGCGCCTGTAGTCCCAGCTACTCGGGAGGCTGAGGCAGGAGAATGGCGTAAGCCCGGGAGGCGGAGCTTGCAGTGAGCTGAGATCCGGCCACTGCACTCCAGCCTGGGCGACAGAGCCAGACTCCGTCTCAAAAAAAAAAAAAAAAAAAAAAAAAA